>NC_090726.1:158140868-158143368 GCF_036898095.1 Palaemon carinicauda
AAGATAAGCTCATATTCTAGCCAGCATCCTATAGCCATTAACTCCGTGAAATAGCCAAAGGACGTAATGTTACAGGATCTATTCCCAAAGATCCACCTAAGCACTTACAAGAATAATATGGACGATTTTAGTAATGATAATTACTATTTACATTATACAAATACCTACTTTACCAACACCAAGTAACGCCAAATCATAGTTACGCTGTAGTTTCTTTTCGGTGTTATCTGGTATATGCTACTATTAGACAGTTTTACAGAAATCAGAACATGATGTTCGTTGTGAAGGTAAATAGTATTTTAGGAGACGATTCATTCCAATAGAGCTAAAAAGAAAATGTTTCTTTATTAGCTTCATTAAGATGACATCAAGGCTAATTATAGGCATCTACTTTAAACAGAAAAGCTACCTTAACGATATTGACTTTTTCAAATGTTAAAGTAAATCGTATCAAGATACAAGCTCTTATTAAACCTCATAATATAGTATCCATAATCAGAAAATTCTTACCCACTGTAAGCGCACAGTATGAAGTCTACTTCAAGATGACGTGATTTGGTAGAGAGTATATTTCTCTTACGAGCTATATGTGTATGTAAATGTTAATGAAAAGTGACTCATTTACAACGTTATATTTTGGAAAATTTATATATCCTTCTTTCAACACATTAAATTGTAGTATTTTTCATGTAAAAAATATTATGGAACAAATGTGAAAGTATGAGACGGAATAAAGGTTGGGTTCATATTTGAATTTCTTATTGTATACTCCTTTGGGGGCTTTGGGAACTCTGAAGTTACTTATCATAGTCCCTTATGAACATACAACTTTGTCCTTGGCTGAACACAGAATTGTCCTATGCTGAACTTTGTCCTGGACTGAGTACAGAATATTGTCCTTGGCTAGTATAGTGGTAACGTGTTTGCCTAATATTCGCATGGCAAACGCCCGGCTGAGGTTCTAGTGAGCATCTATTCTGATGGAACCGGAACTGAAACCAGTCACCTTTAACCTTTAAACACAGAACTTTGTCCTTGGCTGAGCACAGAACTTTGTCATTGGCTAAACACACAACTTTGTCTTTGGCTGAGCACAGAAATTTGTCCTTGGCTAAACATAGAACTTTGCTCTGGACTGAGCACAAAACTTTGTCCTTATCTGAGCACAGAACTTTGTCTTGGGCTGAGCACAGAACTTTGTCCTGGGCTAAAAATAGAACTTTGTCTTAGGCTGATTACAGAACTTTGTCCTTGGCTGAGCACAGAACTTTGTCCTTGACTAAGCATAGAACTTTGTCTTTGGCTAAGCAGAGCACTTTGTCCTTAGCTAAACATAGAACTTTGCCCTTGGCTGAGCACAGAACTTTGTCCTTTGCTGAGAACAGAACTTTTTCCTTGGCTGAGTACAGTACTTTGTCCTTGGCTAAACATAGAACTTTGTCTTTGGCTGAGCACAGAACCTTGTCAAGCTGAGCACAAAACATCATCCTTGGCTGAGCACAGAACTTTGCAATTGGCTAAACATAGAACTTTGTCTTTGGCTGAGCACAGAACTTTGTCCCTGGCAAAACATATAACTTTGTCTTGGCTGAACACAAAACTTTCTCCTTAGTTGAGCACAGAACTTTGTCCTTGGCTGAGCACAGAACTTTGTTTTTGGCTAAACATAGAACTTTGTCTTTGGCTGAGCAGAGAACTTTGTCCTTGGCTAAACATAGAACATTCTCCTTGGCTGAGCACAGAACTTTGTCCTTTGCTAAATATAGAACTTTGCCCTTACCTGAGCACAAAACTTTGTCCTGGTCTGAGCACAGAACTTTGTCCTTGGCTAAACATAGAACTTTGTCTTTGGCTGAACGCAAAACTTTGTCCTTGGCTAAACATAGAACTTGTCCTTGGCTGAGCACAGAACTTTGTCCTTGTCTAAACATAGAACTTTGTCCTGGGATGAGCACAGAACATTGTCATTGGCTAAACATAGAACTTCGTCCTGGTCTGACCACAGAACTTTGTCCTTGGCTAAACATAGAACTTTGTCTTTTGCTGAACACAGAACGTAGTGCTTAGCTAAACACAGAACTTTGTCCTTGGCTGAACACACAACTTTGTCATTGGCTAAACTTAGAACTTTGTCCTGATATGACCACAGAACTTTGTCCTTAGCTGAGCACAGAACTTTGTTCTTGGCTGAGCACAAAACTTTGTCTTTGGCTAAACGTAGAACTTAGTCCTTGATAAGCACATATCTTTGTCCTGGGCTAAACACAGTACTCTGTCCTTGGCTGAGCATAAAATTTTGTCCTTGGCTAACCATAAAACTCTATCTTTCGCTAAACACAGAACTTTTCATTGGCTAAACATAGAACTTTGTCCTTGAATGAACATAGTGCATTGTCTTCAATGTGTCAAAATGGTCAGAGATTGAGCAACGTTGAAAACCTAAGGAGGACTAATATCTGAAGGCATTGAGCCAATCTTTGAATTCTCATTTGGAGAATTT
>NC_090726.1:158158368-158168368 GCF_036898095.1 Palaemon carinicauda
TTTATCTTCTGTTTGAATCTTCTTGATTTTCTTTCCTTATAATTCCGGCAGTTGAAATCGATCTGTGTAAATAATACTAAACGTTTCAGATAATCAGAGCTTCAGTGATTCAGAAATAGCAGGTGAGCTGTAATTACTTTCATCTTCCATCTTTACATGACATGCAGTATAAAAAGAAGAAAAAACCATAATTCTCCATGAATGAGTTATTGCAATGGGATATTTGAATAAACGCCTTAAGTTAACTACCAAGACCCAGATCTACATGATGAATTACTTTTATAAACACACCTATCTATGATAGAAAAAAAAAAAAAACCTGAGGCATATCTCATCGTTTCCAGGGATGTCTTAAAATGCTCTTTCAACTTATTACAATATTATCGTTTTTGCAGCAAGTATGGCTTAGGGAGGTTTCAGTCCTAGATTACGGTATATTGCGTTGAACTTTTTATAAATAAATGCATACCTTGCTGCTTAACATATCAATAAAATGATTTCTTATTGCTTCTACCATGGAAATCAATAACGGATGCCATAAACTGTAATGTTAAACCAATTTTCTCACCGCAACCAACCTCCTTACCTATAGCTGAACTAAATTTAGAGCCTCAAAATAATGTATTTTAAATGTTCTGCCTGAACTATCCCAACGGTATGGTCAAGACGTATTTCAGAATTTAATCTGCATAAATCAAGACATATCACCTTAATTAGCTTATGCACCCAGGTGAGCTACAGATGTTCGCTTGGGGGCGTGTAAAAAGATTACTGATAATATCTTATGATGCCACATAATTACCAGTCATTCATTCTGACATTAGTATAGATTAGATTTGTTGTCATTTTAACAATTAAAGAACACAAGTTTGTTTGCGTGTACATAGGTAACTCACTCACACACACCCAGACACAGACGCACACACACACACACACACACACACACACATATATATATATATATATATATATATATATGTATATATATATATATATATATATATATATATATATATATATATATATATATATATATATATATATATATATATGTATATATATATATATATATATATATATATATATACTTCTTCTAGTCACTAATAATTGATATACGAGTATTCTTTAAATTCCTTGGATAAGTATATCACTGTGCGAGAGTACTGTTCATCTTGCTGTCCATTACTCACTCACCACTATTAAAATGCTCCCCAGGACGCTGTCACTTTGTATCCTTGTTTATTTTCTACATAATTACGGCTCTCCGCGACGTTTTGAAAATGCGTACCTATTCTGTTTGGGCGTTTTCATTGAGAGGAAAATACAACTGCAAGAAAGTTTTTTCTTTTAGTTGCCAAAAAATATTAACTACATAATTCAATGAACATAAATTTCTCATGATTGTGTATGTATGTATGTGTGTATGTATATATTTATGTATGTATACATATATATATATATATATATATATATATATATATATATATATATATATATATATATATATATATATATATGGGTAGAGAAGCAGAATCAGTTTCTTATACACACACACACACACACACACACACATATATATATATATATATATATATATATATATATATATATATATATATATATATATATATATATATATATATAGGCATATACACAAGATTTGGGTCCCAATCTAAATATGCAATAATCTAGTCTTGGCAAATTCGTCTATTTGGACTGATGATCTGTTTCCGTGGAATACCACATTCCTTGAACCACCCGAACATTGCGTCGGGAAGTTAAAAAGCAACGGGGTACCTGCTGTCAGGGACAGATCTGCCCCTATTGGCCCCTGCCCCTGCTCCAGCAGAAGGTGCTGGAGGGCCTAGACTTAGGATGGACGTGGCGCGCCAGCGGGGCTGGCCTTGAGCTGGGGCCGGTGCGATGCATGCAACCGAGAGGCCGGTTGTGCAGTGCATGTGTGGACTGGCCGTGTGCACACCACAGCAGCTGTAAGAGCAGTAACAGCAGCAGCGGCTGCAGCAGGTAGTGCCCGTAGATCAGGGCAGCAGAAGAAGCAGGGTCAGTGTGAGCGCACCGCTTGCGTGCATGCGTGCGAGTGGTGACGTCGGGCCCACCACGCTGCCTTCTAACGTAAACATCGGAGGAGAAGGAGGAGGAGGAGGAGGAGGAGGAGGGGGAGAAGGGGGAGGAGGAGGAGGAGGAGGAGGTGGTGGTGGGGAAGGGGAGAAGGAGTAAAGGGGGAGGCAAATGGTCGTCTTCCTGTCATTGTGGTAGTGAGGCTTACGGTGGTGTGGCGGCAGGATCGGTTGGTTCCAGTCATCAGGGCAAGAGAGGAGGTTGTGGTGCATCCACCATCACCACCACCGCCAGCACTAACACCGCCGTTACCATAGCTGCCTCCCCCACACTACCACCACCGCCACCACCAGGCCTGACGAGGAGCGTGGGGGCGGGATGGAGGAGGAGGAGGTGTGCCACAGGTCGTGACACTACTGAGCTCACACAGGTGGGATGGGTCGATGGGAGTCACGCCCCCACGAACGGTCTGCACACTCCCACTGCCAAAACACACAGACAAACGCACTCACGCACACACACATACACACACACACACACACACACCTTACAAACATCATCACACACAGGCGCACACACAAACATATTCAGTCATACAAAAACAGCAGCCTCAAATACACTCAGCAACCAGACCTGACTTGGAAGTGATGTGTCAATAACTAGTTAGGCTCTCTCTTTCTCTCTCTCTCTCTTATCTGAATAAGAAGTCACTGAAAAACTTTATCCTCCAAAAGACACAGAAAACATTTCTCGAAAAAGATTGTGACAGGGAACGTTTATGGTGACATACAGAATCCTTCGCTGTAGTCGTCCCTTGTAGTTTAAACTTTAACTTATCGTCTGTATATGAAACAGCGCCAATAGATAACACCGATAAGCAGAGTGAAAAGAGGGAATCACCTTCGAGAGATGCAATACAAGAAAGAATACATAAGACCATCACTTGATTTTGTTTCAGTGAGTCAAACTCGGTCATACGAATAAAGAGATCTAACTAAATCACCGATACGAGAGAAAAGGACCGTGAGTGAGTGAGTGTGTGTGAGTGTTTGACTGCTTGTGCTCGCAGACATTGTAAAGCACTTTGCCCCAGCGAAGCCTCTTGGCTTACTCATTAGCTGCACAACCACGTGGCCCCCAGTGATCCCCTGGTGATGTTGCTCGTCCCGCTAAAGATGATCCAACACAGATGAAGTATTGTGCCAATGCAAGGGACGTGTCAGACATCAGGAGGCACATGAAGAAGAAGAAGAAGAAAAAGAGGTTTATCAAACGTTTGTGTCTGCATCGGTGCATAAGAATCATTCGCGTTATAGAGTTACTCGACTGAAACATTTTTTCTCGTTATTATCAGTAATCTCGAATTTGTGGTTTCGTAACACTAGACGCAGTCATTTTTCTAAGTTTTTGATTTGCAAACATAGACGAGAAAAAAGTTTCTAATTTCTTTTAAATGAATGATTGTGAATATGATAAATGATGTTTTCGATGATGCAACTGATAATGCTGGGAAACTAAAGAAGTATTTTTGTTTTTATCTCATGTTGTCAAGAGAAATTACGAACGTGTGAGAGAAGTGAACAGTGATTTGTGCCGAGTGAGAGCATCATCGTTGTCAACCAGCTCCAAATCTACCTACTGTGATCATCATTCTCGTCAGCATCACTGTCGATCCCGGGACTTGGGCGAAAGAAAAAAAAAGGAAAGAGAGAGAGACAGACAGACAGGAGAGAAAGAGATTAAATAATCAAGAGGAGAGGCGAAGAGAGTCAGACCCCCGCCAGACAGAGACAGACAGACACAGGCCCACCTGAGTGCTCGAGCAAAGAAGGTGAGTGACACTCCCACCGCTGTCTGGGGAGACACACACACGCATACGCACACGCACACACACACATACTCATAAACACACATACACACACACAGGCCTTGAGCCTCCGTTATGTATCGCTTCCGCTTCTTCTCCCTGTACACCCACACGCCTCGTGAGAGAAAAAAACAAAGAAAAAAGAAAAGCTCTTCTGACACTTCATTTACCTAAATACCAATTTCATATTTTCTTGAAGTGTCCTCTATTGCGTCATCTGTAGGGCGTTTAGCTCAGGTGCGCTATCATTGAACGGGAGGACTTTTTATACCTCTTTTTTTTTCTCTCTTCTAAAATTTGTTGCAACAAACAGGGTATCAGGAGCGGGACGGACGATATTCGCGAGGGAAGACCGAATGGTTTGCACCATTGGCCTAAACCTTGTAAAAGTCTTGCAAACCCCGCTATAACAAACACATGGGCGGTAACCTTGTTACAAGGATTGAACTCCAAACAACGCTGATCACTGCTTACAATATTCCGTTCATTGCATTAACAAAGAACAAATGGCCTCCGTGATGTGCATACGTGCATTCGCCTTGCAAATCCTTTATGCACATCTCCATGAAAGCTGTAGCACTGCTTTCATGGTACAAGAACACTCTGGACAGACAGTGACAGATATTTGGGACAATAAATTTCTTGCGGACAGACAGAGTTTTTCTTTTTCTCAAGATCTACTGTCATGTTATAAATCTGGGGAACCCTTCCAAGTAAAATATAATTCAAGTGAAGCCAGTTTGACTTAAACAAGGCTGAAATGGCTCTTTCTAAGAACTAATGAATATTATCTTGAGTGTTTTAAATATGATAACACGAATATGTGAAATTCTAAGAAATATGGGAGAGAGAGAGAGAGAGAGAGAGAGAGAGAGAGAGAGAGAGAGAGAGAGAGAGAGAGAGAGAGAGAGAGTAAAATTTAAATGACTGATACAATGTTATTATAAGAGTAGATTTCTACATTTTTGTTTTAGTCAGGATCATCAGTTCTCATTCCCAGAATAAATTTAAAAACGAAGTTAACAAATCACTTATATAAAATTTGTATTCTTATCGAAGGATTTGGCTTTTTTTTTTAATCTTCATATTTGTATATTTGCGTAATCTTAACATATTTGCGCCATTCTTTCGTCACAAACTCTGTCTCTTCTTGCTTCCCCTGTCCGTGTCATGATCTTTATTAAAACTATCATTATTAATCTTGAGGTTTGAAACAGAGGAATATCGATAATTTGAAAAAGTCGAGTAAACAGAAAAGGATAGGAATAAATTGAATAATGAAAGGAAGAGTATAAAGTTTAATCATGGAAATTCGTAAACAGATCATTAAATATACATTGCATTATTGAAAATAAATATTTACCTTGCTAATATTAGTAAAAAACCATATATATATATATATATATATATATATATATATATATATATATATATATATACATATATATATATACAGTATATATATATATATATATATATATATATATATATATGTATACATTTATATATATAGATATACACACACACACACATATATATATATATATATATATATATATATATATATATATATATTATATATATATATATATATATATATATATATATATATATATATATATATATATATATATATATATATAACAGTATTATTTCAACGGGCAAGACTGTTGAAATGTAAAGAATGATGATTGGTTGTGTTCTTATGCAAAGAATTCTTTTTATTTTATCATTTTCGGCGAAAATCTCAAAGAAAAGAAAACTTATTTTTCATCTGGCCAACGCTATAAGATCTCTTTATAGTAGAGATGAAATTTTGACCATTGTGGAATTGCAAGTCACGCACACGCACACGCGCGCGCGCACACACACACGCACACACACACACACACAAGCATTCAAAAGAAAAACATGCTATGCAAATCGCTTGTATGTAAAGCGGCAGTCATATTCAGAGCAAAAAAAATCTTAAGTTATATAAATAGAATTGATATGCATTTCTAGTTATGCATCTAAATTACATTCCTAAATGGCATACAAAATATACACACTATTTTATAAATATATATATATATATATATATATATATATATATATATATATATATATATATGTATGTATATACAGTATATATATATATATATATATATATATATATATATATATATATATATATATATATATATATATGAGAATATATATATATATATATATATATATATATATATATATATATAATATACATATGAGAATGAATGAATGAATATATATATATATATATATATATATATATATATATATATATATATATATATATATATATATATATGTAGGTGCACTTAAAAACGATGGGTTTTCAAATAAGGTAAAAATCACGAAAGATCGTCGTCGACAGAGACACAAACGCAAAAACCCCGCCGAGTCAATAAAAAGTCGTCTTGTCTGCAGCTGCAAAACCGCACCGCGGCACAGAGAGAGAGAGAGAGAGAGAGAGAGAGAGAGAGAGAGAGAGAGAGAGAGAGGGAGACTTACGTTCACAAGATGAACTTAAATAAATCATTCATAATCTTCACCTACGCAACAGAGAATGCCCAAGAATAGAATGCGCTAGAGCACGTACACATACACAGGTATGAATGGGCTGGTGCACACGATTGTACTGTGTAAAATGCGCTGGTGCACACGCTCATGTGATGCGATGTGCACTAGCGCAAATTCAAGACGTCATAAATGGGTTGGTGCACATGCATTTACATACGCTATATAAAAGATAGTGCACATGCAAGCAAAGACTTTTATGGGTTGATGCACATGTACATTCATCCGCGGTAGACAGCCACCTGAAGTTAAATATTCCGACAGCTATTTCAAAATAATAGATAACTCAGATACAGGACCGATTATGTACGTTGCAGGATTTTAATAACAACGAGAACTACAGAAAAAAAAAATTATTATCTAAGAGAAATCTTTTATTTTTAATATTTAAGGCGATGTTATCCGGGTCAGTAGATTCGCCAAATCTACTTATTCAGACAAGTATTTTGGCTGATATATATATATATATATATATATATATATATATATATATATATATATCTTCATTATCATCATCATCATCTCCTCCTACGCCTATTGACGCAAAGGACATCGGTTAGATTTTGTCAGTCGTCTCTGTCTTGAGCTTTTATACCAATACTTTCCATTCATCATGTCCTACTTCGCGCTTCATAGTCCTTAGCCATGTAGGCCTTGGTCTTCCAACTTTTCTAGTGCCTTGTGAAGTTCAGTTAAAAGTTTAGTGAAATAATCTCTCTTGGGGAGTGTAATGAACTTCCAAAGACAATCGACTCCATAATTTCTTATAAATATATAAATATATAAATATTTAAATATATAAATATAAATAATACAAATATAAATAAATATATTCGGTTCTTTTAGAATTGACGGTAAATATTCACAGCCGAAATCACTTAATGATGACTAACGGGTGAAATGGGAATTTACATCTTTAATTTCATTAAATTCTTTTATTCCTTTTTGTTTTCAAGGGAGTTTGGCGTCATTAATTCTATATTGATGGATATTTATCACATTAATGCACTATTTGAGAATATATAAACAGAAGTATTTACTTTCGACTACTATTATGATAAACCCCAAATCAATATAAAAATATTTACAGGCATAAAGTACATATAGTGGACACGCTATCAAAGATTTCGGTATTATAAGAGAGTCCATGCGACAAGTTCTGGCTTAAATAACCTCTTCAATCTACATTCTTATACCTGGAATAAAACATTGCGTTTATTACTTGTGTTACACTTAAAAAACAATTGCATTAATGTCAGTGTTTTATATCATACTGTAGATATTGACTATTGTTATTGTTTGATTTCGGCGTTTCTCTTTTCCTTCACTGATGTTAATATTATTAAAATCGGTCTTCGTAAACTGCACACTCATTTTTGGAAGTGATAATGGTGGAAACTGTTATTAAGACCATTGTTAGAATAAATCATATGGAACTGGGTTTCAGGGTCTGTAGCTATTACCGAGGATTAGGGAGATAAGGGTGGCCACTCTCTTTTAAAAACAGGTTGAACCAGCATGTGAAGCCAAGGCGGAATAATGCGAGCGTAGAATGCATTAATGAAAGAGGGAAAAATCAGGAATTTGGATGAGTAACTTATCAGTCAGCCTGTGATAGGAGGGACTGTGATGAGATGTGACTAAACTATAGGTGAGCCTAAGGAATTCGATTATATGGTTTAGGTAAATTGTGTACTTTTTTTCATAGCAGATCATTTGTTATGTCTTACGGAAATGGAACAGAAACACTATACTCGAACTAAAATCTAAACGTTTGTGAAATAAGATAAGGTTATCCCTTTAGCTAGATATCTATCTATTAATCTATACATACATACATACACACACACACACTCACACACACACACATATATATATATATATATATATATATATATATATATATATATATATATATATATATATACACATGTACACACATATATATATATATATATATATATATATATATATATATATATATATATATATATATATATATACATATATATATATATATATATATATATATATATATATATATATTCGTGCAAATGTGGTCTCCTTTGTTACTTTTGTATGGGTATCAAACTAAATGCATTCAGTAATCACAATGATAATGCTTGCATAATTAAGATTGTGTGTATTCTTTAGAAGGGTATTTCCTCTCTCAACTTCACGCTTGAATAAATTTGTTTAGAAAAAACATCCCTTAGGTAATGGTGAACGTTGTAATATTACTGTTATTATCAATATTATACACACACACATATATATACACATATATATATATACATATATATATATATATATATATATATATATATATATATATATATTCCAACAATAATTTTACCTAGTACTTGAAAAGCAAAAATGCAGCCCTGATTTAAGTTTATTTTTGTATGTGCCAATCCCTTAGAATTTTATTCCCGAGCTTGACCTCTTTGGATCAGTCACATTTGATCTTCTTTTCAAACATCAGTGTCCGAATGATCTTAACTAAAGGCAATGAAACTCAAGACGATAAGATTAGACATGTACAACTGGTTCAGACATTTATTCAAGGTTATTATCATGGCCAATACTGACATTTGCTTGTATACTAGAATCTTCCTTCATGTGGCATTTTAGAGTCTTTATAAAATCAGGAGCAGAACTTCAACCTTCACGGTTGGATGAAAGTGATCTTTATGTAAGAGAATTTTCAAAAGGATGAGCAATGTCTTAATTTGATTTTTTTTGGTTCGTTTTCTTACCATCACAATTTGCCTCTTATAAAACAATGACACTAACGGGAAGGCAAACATATAAGATGGGATGACGACTCAATCAATGTGTATAAAACAGACGAAAATATTAAGTTAATGTTCACTGACCAAAATCAGGATATATCCTTTAAACATAATTTAGTTTTCAGCTTCTACTTTTTTCAAGTTTACGGGAATCCTGTTGTTTGTTGTTATTATTGATTGCAATTTTGACTCCTCACAAGTGTTTAATTTAAACCAAGGAACATATAAAAATGACGGCCCTTTATTTAATGACTTGAATTTAGATATTTTCTGTAGAAAATGAGAAACGCCCAAAACCACTTTATCTACGATCCCGTATCAGTAACTGGAGCACTCGGGGGAACACCTAATCATTCTTAAATAATTAAACCAACTTAACCCGTTTGAGTGAAGATTTGTGCATTTTAATGTAAGAAATTTGAGCACCTGGTGGAGGCTTAGGCTATTATTAGAATACCTTGGAATTTATGAATGACCCCCTCCATGTAGGAAGAAGAAAAAGAAACAGAAAAAAAAAAGAAACAAAACCTTCCTTAGCACAGCGGCCATCTGGGAAGTGTATGCAAGGCTGCACCATTCTGGTAAAAACTAGATCTCTTAAAGAATATATGAGTGCAAGGTTGAGCACACGGGGACTCTTGTCATATCGGAAAACAAGAAA
>NC_090726.1:158173368-158190868 GCF_036898095.1 Palaemon carinicauda
CTTACTAACTAGACTTTCACAATCTTACAAGTGTAACAGTTTCACCTAAGCGTTCGTTTTTTTTTCTTACAGATATATAAGGGAAAATAAATGTTTTTGGTGATATATTGATTAAATATTGCTGAATGTTGGACCAAAAAACATGTCTGTATCATTTCATTACATTTAATACATAATTATCTGCATTGTACAAATTTAATAATCAAAGCTATGTATCCTGTGTATTCCACTCATAAGACTAAGCAAGTCTAAAATAAAAAAAGGAAATAGTACATTAAAGTCCTATGTCTTGCTAAAGATGCTAGGGATAAAAATGCAAGATACATCGGGATAAAAACGAAGGATACATCGGGATAAAAATGTAGGATATATCGGTACAAAAATGTAGGATACTTTGGGATAAAATTGTAGTATATATCGGGATGAAAATGCACGATACATCGTGATAAAATTATAGCATACATCGGGGTAAAAATGTACTATACATCGGGATAAAAATATAGGACGCATCGGTATAAAAATGTAGGATACAGAAGGATAAAAATGTAGCATACATGGCTGATATGAAATTAGAAAAACTTACTCAGGTACTAGTAGGCAAAACAGGTGAATAAAAAAAAGACAGATTTAGGCAAATTACTTGAAATCAAACTGCCATTAAAAGAAATAAGTAAAAGGTTTGTGTATTGTATAACATTTATTAATTTATTATCAATTTACATATAGCAAGAGACAGAATTGTGTTGTTATTCAGTAGCATTTAACCAAAATAGAACAGGAAAAAAATTATCTTTACATATTTGCAGTATGACATATAATCAAAGTAATAAATCATAAGCTCATGGCGTTACACCCACATTTCAAAAGCTCTAGCAAACACGTGTGTGCGGTTGCAATTAAAAACACCATTATTCTATGATCCGTATTTTACCACATAATACATCTTATCTAAATTCTGTATCGTTGCCAGCACATATAACTCCTGAATAAACCTATATTTTGGGTAAATCATCTTCCCCCTCACTGTCTCATAAAACTAAAACCTGACCGTTGATGGCTATCCCACTTCAGGAAGTCTCAGACCTCTGCCACAGAGAACGGCGCTGAATTGGTGTCAGAATATCCAAAAGATTAATTCTAAAATTTCTGTAAGAATTACTGTAAAACAATTCACTCCTATCACGTAAAAGAGGTATTTTCAAAATTCTAGTAACATTATGACAAAATAAATATAGAATGTTAGAAGTTTCAACAAGCAGATAAAACTTTCTTCTTACAAGCAAAGTAATTTTCTGACTACAGGCTTAAAAAAGCATCTTGCCCTCTAAATATTTTAAAATGATTTCTAGCTTCTAAACACCAAAACTGGATACAGACAGAATAAACAGTCATGCACTAATTTAGTCTAAAGCTGGTTAAATATTATCAGCATCCTTTGATGCACAACACATTGGGCAAATCTTTTGGGAGGCAATTCTATATAACATTATGTAGTACAATTTCTAAACAGGTGATGAATAATACAGTGTCTGCGGTGATATACATATATATATATATATATATATATATATATATATATATATATATATATATATATATATATATTCAAATAAGCCATATATTTTTTATACATTGATGTCTGGATTCTCTTGCCGGACCAGGGTTCGATTCCCGACCGGTCACAAGCTCTTGTCTTTGTGTGATTTCGCCTGGGGCTCTGATGCCGAGGTCGTTAAGAGAATCCAGACATTAATGTATAAAAAATATATGGCTTATTTGAATATATATATATATATATGTATATATATATATATATATATATATATATATATGTATATATATATAAGTTTTTGAAAGACATGCATACATGTGAACACATACAATATACTATACTGTGAAAGATCTAATTTAATATTAGTTCTTAAAATATCTTGTTTTTATTATTTATTACTTCTTGTGTAGTTTATTATCTTTTTTTCCTACCTAAAGAGAGACATGTTTACATTCATATGCACCTATGGTACGATATAGGGTGAGAATAAGTTCATTCCTCCTCAATCAAAAGCTCCTTTTCTATTTTCTGGGCGGTATTAAGTGGCTAAATTTTCCTATTTTCCAATAAAAAATGAGTGTGTCTACTCGAGTGATGTGCTTCCCCTTGCAAGGGCTAAGAGCGGCCATGAGAAGATGAATCATAAGGGCCAACTAACCTTTAAGTCTTGATTTATCCGTTGTTAATACAAGACATGACGTTTCTTTGTTAGATATCATCAAATATTTCCACTTTTATTTATCTTCAAGCAAATGCACATATTAAAGTAAGACTTCCGCTATCATACTTCAACTGAAGATTGATGGATGAAACTCTATGCGCAACATTACTTGCTTTAAATTCCTTCACAGATGTTCCTCAGCATCCATCGAACTGCCCAGATGAAATCGACCATCTAATTCTGTCTTGCAGGCACACTTAGTTCTTAGTTGTCGAGGTCTTCCCTTTTAACAAATCATCCGAGGATCTATTCAATATTATTTGGGTCTTCCATTCTACCTTCATCCTACCACTCATGGTACATACATTCTTTTCACCGACCATTAACTCGTCCTTATTTTCTTAGGTCTAAGCTATTTGATACCATTGATTCATGACCCACCTTTTCATCTAAGAAGCTCTGTTTATCACTTCTGTGTACTTATAAATTTCTCATCTTTATAATTCTTCATAAGTCACATGTGGTAAACAATTCATTAATGTCACAATATATATACTGTATATATGTATAAATATATATATATATATATATATATATATATATATATATATACACATACATATATATAGTATATACTGTATATATATATATATATATATATATATATATATATATATATATATATATATATACTGTGTATATATATATAGACCATACTTCATTTCCCTGAATGGATCCATTGAAATACTAAAAAATGGTAATTCATTGGCCTCCTTTAGATACTGAAACAAAGATGAATTTCCAATGCAAAATATTTACAGTTATGGCAGCTTCATATACCTACAGAAAAGGTTCGAAAGCAACTTAGTAAAACCTTCTACACATCTATAATCATTCAATTCTTCTGCACATCTATAACCATACATTTACATCTGCCTTGCTTACATACAAACAAACTTCTATTGGTCTGCCTCTCGAAGGGGTCGGTTGCCTGATGCGCTCTCTCCAGTGCCTTCTAACCAAGGCATCCTCTTCCACCGAACCTCTTCTCTTCAGATCAAAATCTTAATATCTGTACCATATCATGATATTTGAAAAATTTCAAACACTTTTACTGTAAACGTGTCATAATAACAATTAATATTTACAACTGTCTAACCTCTTTTACTTATATTAAACATCTAAATTTCGTCTCAATAAAAGGTACCTTCCTCTTGCTTCTTTCACCTTTTTGAGAGACCCTAACCTTGAATTTCTATGAGTTACATCTTCTCTCATACTACGACCATATCACTATCTTTACAATTTATCATAGCTGGTCATTCTCATCTTCCATTTTCCCTTATAACTTTACTTTTCCTATCATTTACTTCAACTCTTTCTTCCTGCAAATACTTTATATTCTTTCACTTTTCTATGAAGCTTCTTTTCACTATCAGCAACTATCACTATAGTAAGCGACCACATTGGTTCTTTTTCAAGATTATTTTTCTTATAAGATATACTTTCTATGATTCATATCACCAGCCCTTCATATGAAAAAAAAAAAAAAAATCCATGGAGACAACACATCATTGTCTGTGAACCCATTTTGCATGACACCAGAAACTCAAATGGTTTTTAGTATATCATTTGCCAAACTATAAATCCTCAACAACCTTCACATTTCAACGCAACTCTAAACTATCTCAATAAACTCTTCAGTTAACTGGCCTAATTTCCCATTTATGATGTTCAGTAAAAAAAAAAAAATTATAAGATAAAGAGAAAAATTTCCAATTTAATTTTAGCAGCCAACATCATCGAAGAGGTCACATTATGCTTCCCTATTGCGTTTTCCTTTGTTTCTGACTTACTTGAAAAGAGCTCTGTACGTCTTGTTCTTCAGCTTTGTCAAACACGACTTGCGAAACACACTAGATCTCCTCCATGTTGTACAAACGACAACTATTTAGCGAGAACTTCATCATGGGCAAGAACATTTTGGTTCTAAACAACTTTCTCCTATTCCCCTAAAAGAAGTCTTATAATGCAGTAATGTTGCAACCACTGCAAAAATTTCCAAAACACCCAGGCTGAAAGGTTGCCGTTTTAACACAGAAGAGATCCAGATTGAATTAATATTCTAAAAGGACAGGAGGGAGAGATATATCAGTGCAAAAGGTGAATACTTTGAAGTGTATGATTTGGCTTTTTTAGCACCAACTCAAATATAATTTTAGGATTCTAAAATTCTCATTATCACTTTTATCACCTCTCACCTCATACAATCCCTTTAGAACCTCTCCGACATCCAGACATACTTTACATACCGAGTAAGCTATTCAGTTACACTCTCACCTTCATAAAATAACGTCTCGCTTTTAACTCTCACTCCTGGTGTCTTTCCATTCTTTGTAACTACAATTCTCACACAATCATCTGCCATTTTCATGAGCATTCTCCAAGTTACATTAATCCTCACTGCTTTGGTGTTCATAACATCCATCTGTTTCGTATTCTCTACATTCAGAACCTATAACATCGTCTCTTCATCGACATTGGACAACATTCTCTTAAGGTAGTGTACGTTTATTTGCAAATTTTATTCTGAAGTTCGTTGGCTCGTCTCCAAGCAGTTATTTATCTCCCGTTCTACTTGCAAATATATACAAAACGTATATAGCCTATACTCATTGATACACACACACTCGTATATATACAATATATATATATATATATATATATATATATATATATATATATATATATATATATATATATACATATACATATATATATATTGTATAGTGTGTGTGTATGAAGAATAATACTGTTAAAATGAGTTGATGAATGGCATACCTTACGATAATTTCATCAGATATTTACGAATTATAAGGAAGGAGAATTAAAAAGGAAATTAATGAAAACTTTGAAGCCTGACTAATTGATAAAGGCGGTAATACAAATAAAACCAAAGCTCGACAAATAAATAAATGAATGACGAATTTCTTTCCATCAAAAGAGATACATCGTCGTAAGGAAGCTATCGTTTCCAAAGACCGCAGTGCCAGTAGCTGTCTGTCATTCCTAAGACATTATGAAGTCCGGATGGATCTCGACGTCTGACGGTGTAAAACCACTTTTGACATCTCATGCTGCCTATGCGCCGAGCATGTCCAAAACAACTTTTTGCAAGTACGAAAGAAATTGGTCGCGCAACTGTTCATGCAAGAAGAAAATTCCCTACAATTCGTAGCTTGTGTGAGTGTGTGTGTTTGAAGAGACGATTCGCTTTCGTCTCGTGCTTCGGGATACTGAACTTGAACTATATAATTTTAGTCTCATACACGAATTGTATCTTTGTCGTTCTTTTAACCCACCCTAGTCTTACTTCAGCGCTCTCTCTCTCTCTCTCTCTCTCTCTCTCTCTCTCTCTCTCTCTCTCTCTCTCTCTCTCTCTCTCAGAACAGCATTACATACTCTCAGTCATACAAGAAAATTATATGTTCTTAAACCACTTTTAAAACTATTCTCGAAACTGAAAGTACCTGAGCCATTTTCTATAAGGCGACGGCCAATTTCTTCAAAAGAAAAAACTTCGACAGCTGACTTGTATCTCTTTATTATGATTCCAATACAAATAATGATAACAGACGTCTCGTATATAACACATGAGATAGAACAATCTTTACACCAGAAGAACAAGAAACGGGTATATATATATCCATTACCCCTGAAGCGGTTGAAATCAGTACTTCCGAACGACATTTTATAAAATTGCCAATGATCTGGAATAATTTGCTTGGAAAGACAAGGGATTTTGATGATATGCATAACAAAAGGACTCCGGTAACATCAGTTATACTCAGTGACAGGATTCTGATATGCATTTAGGATTTCAGCCTTCTGGAAGAGTTGTAAACGTTATAGAGGATGAGTTGGAAAAGATCTGGCAGTGATATTAGTCTTCTGGAAGCAATATTTTAATAATATTAAAAACATTTATAATAATAATAATAATAATAATAATAATAATAATAATAATAATAAATGCCAAGGCGTTCACAGACTTGGAACCACTTTCACCATTTTGATCAAAACGTCATCGTAAAGGTTAGAAGAAAAGGATGTTCATGCATAACAGCTAGTTATGAAACGTTTTGCTTCGTGTCCTCGTCTTCTTTATACAACTATACAAATCTTGCTAGAAATTTTGTAAAAAAGAAATACAGAAATTCTTTGGACTCAATTTTGTATAATGAACAGTTTATTTGGTCGAGGAATTGCTATGAAATCCTATAAATAAAGGCATAGAAAACCTTGATCTTAGAAGATTAGTATAAAGAAATATTTGGTGTGAAATAGATTTTTCGAGGACTTATCATAATTTACAAAATCCGGTAAAATGTTTGCCAAGAAATGTGCACATTGAACCATAATCTTGGATTAAGAGGGAGATTACAGAGTTATCGATGACCAATGAAAATATCTCTTTGTACTTCCCATTCATCCATGTTACCTTCCGTCAGACTGAAAGTATTGGTCTGCTTTTTTTTTCTTTTTAACATCTACATGAAAATACAAATTAGATTTGACTGTTTACGCAACGTGACGCCTCAGCCTGCTATTCCAGCAAAACCAATGGAATAGTAAAAACCTTTCCAAAATTGTTTCAAATAAGCAGATACAAACCACAATATAGTTGAATTTGAATGTGTTAACAAATTACGATAATTGAAAGGAAAGAAAATATTACTCGTCAATGCAAGGACACACTTATAAAGAATAAACGAATAAAAACAAATTAACTGCATGTGTCTGTAGGTTTCTTACGCGATTGTTTAGGGTATAAGTCTATAGACTGATAAATACGTTTATACGTTTTAAAGACTCATTGAAAGCCTTGTTTATAAACAGTTTCAAACCCTCCTCCTTCAAGAAATCTTGTAAAAAAGAAAAGCTTCTGGTAAGGGCTTAAGCAAGAAAACTTTGACTCAACCATTTCCGTAGCTAAACACATCTTCATGCATGATTACACCTGGGTTACTAGATTAATCACTTTTTATCATACCGCACCCGAGATTACTCCCAAAAATCATAACTACTTAACAGCATCCGAGAATATATAACTCTCAATGTAGTTTCTGCTGCTTTCGCATTCTGTATTCTTTGCAGATTGTAGTGTTAATATTTTGTGAAGACACATAAATACACAAATATACATGCTGTGCACACACACATACACACACACATATATATATATAGATATATATATATATACAGTATATATATATATATATATATATATATATATACAGTATATATATATATATATATATATATATATATAAAGGTGAGTGTGTAAGTATGCATACGTATATATATATATATATATATATATATATATATATATATATATATACACAATATACATTGTATTTATTGTATTTACATATATATACAGTATTTGCTTTTCCATGACTCCCACTTTACATCCTTTTCACTCATTATAGTTGCCATAATCGGTGTGCAATCCCCTTAGGTCTTAGAATACTATTCAACATCACCTTACAACTGGAGATTGACTTAAAAATTAAGATTAATTTTCGGTTATAATTTATGTCTCCACAATTCCAACTACGTGGTAATGAATTAAAAAAATAACAGAGGGAAACTGAAAATGAGGTTAGCCAGATTACCTCGCTCAGTTCATATCCCGATTGGCTTATTAATAGGTTCAAGTTTTTTTTTTGAAGGGTAATGTTAATTAATTAATACTAACGTACAGTAGGTTAGTATATGTGCACATGATAATGTTCTCCATTAATTTGTCCATAGGTTATCAAAATTATCACAAAGAAGCACATGCATTCATTGTGTGTGTCTCTCTCTCTCTCTCTCTCTCTCTCTCTCTCTCTCTCTCTCTCTCTCTCTCTCTCTCTCTCTCTCTCTCTCTCTCTCTCGTGTTAAAATTTTTTATATCATTGAAACTTTCATTATTACTGAAGAGTAGATATTGTAAATTATATATATATATATATATATATATATATATATATATATATATATATATATATATATATATATATATTCTATTAAGTTCACTAAAACAACTGTTGGCATATACAAACAAATTAATTAAGTGATTGTCTGTTTATAAGTGTTCAACTCTCTTTCGCCTGTGTTCTGTGTCGTTATTTAAATGAAGCCTCAGTAGAGGTAATATTCTTTAATAAAGTGCCATGACTGGAGTAGTTTAAAGAAGGACACATTATGCATGAAAATTTGCATATTTCATTTGTCTATTTGTCAAGTTCACATAAGCAGCTGTGTGGAATTTTCTCCCCCTCCCCCTTCTTGTAGTCTAAACATTCTATAGTTATTTTTAACCCTTTTTTTTTACCATACGACTGAATCTAAAATTCCTTGCATGACATGTATACACTATGGTGAAAATTATCAATTTTTGTAAATATTGTACTGAAAACTTAACTTGAAAAGTATTGTGTAGCTTAGCAAAGACCCATCCTTCCATGGGGAACGGAGAATAGTCCAAGTGGTAGTTGAGTTTTTAGTTGTGTTGGAACATCTACAAAGTCTGTACTATTGGACTTTACTCGTAGTACAGTAGAGAGAGAGAGAGAGAGAGAGAGAGAGAGAGAGAGAGAGAGAGAGAGAGAGAGAGAGAGAGAGAGAATGAATGTTGTGCAGTGCAATCCCTTTCCGGCTTTGTGTGTAACTTACGACATATTGCAAATGCATGTGTATGTATGCTGGTAAAATACAATGAACTAGCTGTTGAGTCTGCACCAATGCTCATTCAATAGACAGGTGAGGAAAATTAGTGTCATAAGTATAACATCTCTCACAACTGCACCTCTCATGATGAGTGTGGAGCAAGTACACCTTATTAATTGTTATATAATACTCAATACTCTATCACATCGGTTCTTCATCCCATACAGGTTACATACAGACATACAGTAACTATAGGTCGCTTATTAGTGGCGATGCAGTAGGTCTTGATCGTTAATAATATAGTTTGGGTACCATGATGAAGATCCAGATTAAGACATTGCTAGCTAAAGCACAGTATTTATGGGGCCATTCTACGTAAAATATATCAATTTAACCTTTTTTTTGGCTTGAACTGGCCATTCAACCACACTGTTAAATATTGAACTTGTATCTCTTGGAACCATGCTTTGGTTGTATATTGCCTGGCCGAAACCAGTTCTCAGGAAAGGGGATTGTTTTAATCGTTCCAAATACTACCCAGTTGTTACCTTAATTCCTAATATCGCTAGATCATTCCAAACTTTATTCAGCCCTCCCTGATGACCTTCTTTCCTGTCTCACATATGATAATCCTTTCAGTGGGACCTAAGGGAAAATGTTATAGCTCTTGATAGTCTAAGCTAGGGCATTTGACAGTCTTTGGCATTGAAATGTTAGTTCAACTTTTTATTTATGTTCCACTCCTTTTTTCCTCATTGGGCCATTTCTCCGGTTGGAGCCCGATGGCTAATAGCATCCTACTTTTTCAACTAGAGTTGTACGCTTAGCATATCCAATAACTTTATGTGTTGCTATAAGCACATTATTTATCGCTTTTCTCATTTCTAGTAGCGTTCTACAAGTTAATAATATAACATAATATAATGCGTTCTACAAGTTAATAATGTAACATAGAATATAATATCAGTAAAAGCTATTATCATCATCGGGTATTGCGTCTTCTAACAATAATTTTGTAATTGATAATAGAATAAACTGAATTCCATCTTCTATTAAAAAAAAAAAAAAAAAAAAATTAAGAGCTTACGTCCGTAGTAAAATGAAGCATTTTGCATAATCATCATCTCCACCTACGCGTATTGACGCAAAGGGCCTTGGTTATATTTCGCCAGTCGTCTCTATCTTACGAAAATATTAGCATAAACTAATTAAATGCTTGGTACAAAAACCTAATCGCTCGAGTTACGAGATCAAATGAAATTCCCCATCTTTAGCAAAACCTGCTTCCTCCTTTTGCCCCAGATGACGGTCCACAGTCAAAGGCAGGCGCGGAATCACATCACGTAGGAATCATTATTGTATTGTATGCGAGTCTCCTGTGATGGATGATAAGTAATTTGCCAACGGTATCGTTAGCTCGGCACACATCTTTATCTTCCCAATGCCGTCTCTTCCTC
Organism: Palaemon carinicauda; assembly: GCF_036898095.1. Lineage (NCBI taxonomy): Eukaryota > Metazoa > Arthropoda > Malacostraca > Decapoda > Palaemonidae > Palaemon > Palaemon carinicauda. Next base: position 158,183,759 of record NC_090726.1, read on the forward strand.
GTCTTCTTCAGTTGATTTGAAACTGCCACTGATATCAGCCGAAAAGATAACCGATAGGAAATTATAGTTTTATTTAACTTTCAGCTCTGATATAAACGGCCATAAGTACACGTTATTTTGATTCCCACCTGAAAACTTAATTGCGATATAAATCTGACAGTAGAAGTAGAAATCCTGTCCCGAGGCAGGTGGGAAATTAAAAGGTTTATTGCCTCAAAGTAGCCATTAGCGTGAAGAGTTGCCAATTAGGATTTAAGTAAAGATAGTTGTTTGGAGTGCGGTTAAAACCACGACATGAGATAAGTAATGGCTTTATGTGGTGCGAAGTTGCGAACTACCGAAAATGTGTTCCCAAGTGTAGACGGACATAAGCTTGAGTGTGTGTGTGTGTGTGTGTGTGTGCCTGCGTAAGATTTTTGACTGACTTATCTTCTTAATATGGTGCGACGGAATATGATTCCATAGATTGATCAGTTTACACAAACATATACTTTGTCTTCCTCTCTATCTTTGTATGTATATATATAATACACACACACACACACACACATATATATATATATATATATATATATATATATATATATATATGTCTACATACAGTATATAAATATAAATATAAATATATATATATATATATATATATATATATATATATATATATATATATATATATATATATATATATATATATACACGCATACATATATATGTTATCAGTTTAAGCAACAAATACTTTGCTCTCTCTCTCTCTCTCTCTCTCTCTCTCTCTCTCTCTCTGTCTCTCTCTCTCTCTCTCTACGCATATATATTCATATATATATATATATAATGTATATATATACATATATATATGTATATATATATAAATATATATATATATATATATATATATATATATATATATATATATCACTAACACTCGCAATTTTAATAATTAAACATCTATAAGAAATGCTGTTGATTAAATTTTTTTATGTCTTGGCAAGGATTCGAACCTCTGCCGGTGGGTCGAAACAATTACAACAGTATACTCTACTTATGAGCTATCATGAGAGATATAAGGTCATTTCGACTCTATTGTACATATTCCCGTCGATTCAGGAATCTGCAGCCCACTTATATGAAAAATCTCTTTCGATAACATATTGTTAGAAACGACTCTTGAAATGGTTTCGACTCAAATGTAAAGGTTGAAATCCTTGCCCTGACTCAAAAAACATATGTCATCATAAGAATTTCCAGTTGATATATATTTCCAAGGTTAAATTTGATATCAAAATCTATTTGTAGTTGATATATCCCTATTGTATATATATATATATGTATATATATATATATATATATATATATATATATATATATATATATATATATACACACACACATGTGTTTGTCTGATTTATTCTGAACATGCCACCCTAGCATATACTGTACGGTATATATATATATATATATATATATATATATATATATATATATATATATATATATATATATATCAGAAGCATAATAATCATTTGCATACGGTCACTAGAATCTTATCCCAACACTTTAAAGGTTTATGAATAAAAATTTTCTTTAAAATGAGACACTACTGAATCAGTCAAGATTTACACTGTAAAATTAAAATTGTAATAAAAATCTAAGAAAGATAGCAAATTGTTATACGTTTGAAGTTATTATTTGTATACTAACAATATTGTTTCCTTAAAACACTATCAAATCAGTCAAAAAAGAAAGGCCAAAATATAACTTATCAAACAATGAAGAGATCTATCAGCATAAGAACATTTTTTTCTGCGAGTATATTTCATACATAAAGAAAGCCCCGAAACTTTAAATGAAATTACAGTTATAATCTACATAAACAATTATTACATTCAAATGACTAAACTAAATTCGACTAATTACAGAAAATCAAAGAAAAATAACCCGACCAAAAAAGAAAAAAAAAAGGTAGATTAAAAGAGACTATAGTTCATAGAGGAGAACAACAATTTTCAACCGAGCATCTAGAATGTCAGTAAGATAAAGAATAATAATCAACATCAACAACAACAACAACAGGGGTTCCAAAACTTCTCGCCGATTATAAGAGCAAGATTTACAGCTACTAGACATCCCGTTATGCGGATACTAGTGGCGGGTACACATTTTACTAACTTTGCCAAGCATTAGTTGACATCTCCTACCTTACGGATACGAAAATTTGCATACGCATGTGTCTGTACGCTTGTGCTCTGCATATAAATACGCAATGACAAGGGTCAAGTGGGAGAGAAAGGCTGGCAGACTCTGAAGAGTTACCTCTCGTGGCGGACATTTAACCAAAGCAATTAGGCTCTCCCTTTCTTGCATTAGTATGTAGGCATGTGAGGATATATATATATATATATATATATATATATATATATATATATATATATATATATATATATACAATGTTGAATCTGGATAGCAATGTAAGCAGATACATGAGCCGATAAATTTTAATTAATACCCGAGCGTAAACAACGTACCCGAGTGTACCCTTCTCGAAAGTGAACGGTGTTGATTTTGGTGGAATTCCTGCTTATATAATACCCGTGAATTATACACTGTATACAATGATATATATATATATATATATATATATATATATATATATATATATATATATATATATATATATATATATACTGTATACGTATTTATATTTACATGTATACATAAAACACGCACACTCAATCACACATACATACATACATATATATATATATATATATATATATATATATATATATATATATATATATATATATATATATATATATATATATATAGAGTGTGACGGGTATGCAAAGAGTATATATAGCGTATAATTCTAAGGGTATCTATGGATGGGGGCCTCCCTCAACTATAAGTATCATACAGTATTATTTTCCTTCCCAACTATTCATCTGCCTCTGCTTAATAAATAACCTTGAGGCGCTTCATATCTTTCTTTGTTTATTTTGCTGCTCACTCTCTAAAGCTCAATTTCAGTAATAGTTTAAACTTATATACTTCTTCAAACGATTATATTTTACATTCACTAACATTCTTTGTCATAATGAAACAATAACTGAAAATATAACAGGCCTGATTTTAATTAGAAAATAAAATAAGTTTATAATAAAGAAGTTCATACTCATGTTTCTAAGACTGCCAATGTGCATACACAAAACAATTAGGTCTCTGTGATGCTCTCTTAGTTCTAACAAGAGACATGCAAGACAACCTTGACAATGAGTATGAGTTTAGACTTGTTCAAATAGATTACAGTGCTGCCTTTGAATAGTTAACATTAATGCTCTGTACTTCATCTCCTTCATATTCTTTTTTCTTTTGCGCGTGTATTCGTGTCAGGTACAGAGTTGTTGCTGGTGCTTTTAGTGAGCCTAGAACAATCATGTTTGGTGTTCCACGGGGTTGTATTCTAGAACTCGTTTTAAGATTATACCCGAGACACAACAGTTGGCCTTGGAAATATGGTACCATGTAGAGGTGATGCAAACTTTTCCTACGGTTATTTGTTAGCCTATGCTGGAAATTGAGTGAGTGATAATCACTTACACGTGTGCAAATAACATCCCTAAATTGAAATTACGTACCAAAATGCTATTTCTGTCGACCATTTATTAGGGCAGTCAGCGAGGCCATATCTTTCTATGCCCCAACTCCATTCACTGATTTAAAGTGCGTTGGTAACACTGCACTTGATTATTATTCATAGCTGACATATTTGAGTTACCTTCGACTCGAAATTTCATGGCCTCGGCACTTGAAAAAAACCCACAAGAAACCTACAAGAAAGAAGTAGCCATCCATACAATGTAACACGTCCACATATAAATAATACCATCGTTGATAAATTACACAATAAAACCATTATTATAAACAACAATGCTACAAATATTATGTTTGTGGTGCACTATGCTTAGCTAGCAATATGAACGTTACGCAATTAGTTTTCTTCTCCCGCAGGCATAGCGCAGGATTATAAACATTAAAACCAGTTGTTTTGGCCATTCGCTATTTGCCTTACTCTTTTTGAAAGCCTTATGAAAATTCACTACACTAATGAAATGTGGTCTGGTCTTTTCTTAAAAAGTAACATAATTTATTCAAAACCTTGTGAGGATATTTTGAGCATTATCACCATTGTTAGAATTATTATCATTATTTAGACGATGGCTCTTGGGAGCAGAGTAGCTCTCTCCTCTGGCCCTCTGTAAGCTATGCTACACAAACATAATTTTAGCCTTTCTTAAACTCAGATCTGGTTATTATATGTTCGTAGATATTCTTATTCTTCCAGGGTATAACAACCTCCACGGTTAGGCATGCATTTCCAACATCTTCAAGAATAAAGGCACACTGATATTCAGACCGTTCTGCAACAGCGTTCGATCCAACACATTATTAGCTGGGGTGAAGATAAATGGCAAGGAGCTAGCATTGTCACTTTGAAATTACTGAAGGGTTTAAGGTTTAAAGGCTGCTCATGAATGACAGAGCCAAGAGACAGTGATAATGCCCTAGCTAGCAGGACAGCGCTCAGACTAACCACATATACATATGATTAGTGTCCAAGGCCCCACTCATCACCTAAGCTAGGACCAGGGAGGGGCAGGGCGATGGCTCCTGATGACTCAGCAGGTAGACCTATAGGCTCCCCCAACAACCCCCATCCTTACTGCACAAGGATGGTGAGGTTGCAGATACTACAAGAAACTATCAAGCTTGAACGGGTCTCGGACCCCAGTGCGGCAGATCTAATGCCACCCACTTCCAAAAGAAAAAGGCATATAGTGAATACATACATGAATATATATACAGTATATATATATATATATATATATATATATATATATATATATATATATATATACATGCACGCACACACAGGTATAGGCTATATGTATATATATATATATATATATATATATAATATATATATATATATATATATATATATATACAAAGAGAGAGAGAGAGAGAGGGAGAGAGAGAGAGAGAGAGAGAGAGAGAGAGCAATAAAAAGCTATTGTGATAGGAGTGGAGCATGTGTTTGCGCTAGCATAAGGGAAAGTGACTGGTTTTGTGTAAAGAATTTAGGTATCAATAGTTGTTTGATATTTTTATGAATGAACTAATGAGCAAACATATGGGATGAATAAATAAATGGACTGTAAATTGGCTGACGTTTGAAGAAGAAACTATAGTTATTAGGGACAGTGAAGGGAGATAGCAGAAGCTAGTGAAAGTATTAGCCAGAGGAGAGATGTGGAGAATAAAATCCAGTAAAATCAGTCATCAGAGTTAATGGAATCCGAGCTATGGAACAATAAATGATATGATAGATACTGGAAGAATGGTAGTTGCAAATTTATATAGGTATTTATGAGAAAACAGTTATAGAGGAGTCTTTATGAAAGCAGATGTTTATCTAACTCTCCATAATAATAAAAGTGAAGTTTAGAGGTTTTATATAATGGAAGCAAAAAGTTGGAAGTCGTAAATATAAATGGTTTACACATTTTAAGTGAAATGCGGATAATGGCAAATGGCAAGAAAAATGAAGGAATATAGCATGAGTAGTAAAATGATTAGCGTGGTTTAAAAGATGGTTGTAGACTTCAGTGTTTGAGAGGATAACCGAAAATTAAATGGGTAGACGGGATGGTATACATATTGGAAAGGTGTCGTTTTATCATCGAAAAACCCAGAAAGTGACAGATTTAATAGTTTAAAGGTTTAAAGGCCTCTCGTGAATGGCAGAGGCAAGGGACAGTGACACTGCCCTATCAAGAAGGAAAAAGCCCTGGAACTGACCATATAAACATATAATCACCGCCCAAGCCACCTCTCTTCCCAAGCTAGAACCAAGGAGGACCAGACAATGGCTGCTGATGACTCAGCAGATAGACCTATCCCCCCTTACTAAGCTCACAAGGATGGTGAGATTGCAGCGACCAAAGAAACTAACGAGTTTGAGCGGGACTCGAACCCCAGTCTGGCGATCACCAGTCAGTGACGTTACCGCATCGGCCACCACAACCCCTCTATTAATGCTGGAAAATGAGAGCAACGTAGAAAAGACAGCACTGTGTGTGCAGGGAGATTTATTGCACTGCTAAGGAGCCTTATGTAAGCGTAAGAATTGGCTAATGGTGTGGAAGTTATTTTCACAATAGATTCTTCTGCGATTAAGCAGTTTTCAACGTGTTAGTAATCTATGTCTTTTTCCCCCAGGAGTTATTTTCTGTTAGAGGAAACAATTTTAAGTTGAAAAGAATGCATGAATGTATGTACAGAATGTATCAGTATATCGCCCGAGAGAGAGAGAGAGAGAGAGAGACCCCCATTAGTGCCAAAGTGTACCCTCAATTCTCATTTATTAAAGCACTCCCTTGATGACTTTATGCCAGCAAACAGTTCACATTATTCAGTTTTATTTGTTTTCTTTGACAAGGAATAGCCTTAATAAGAAATACATCTCAGGAAACAGGATTCACAATGCTTGTTGACATTTTGCTAAATCTTTTTGAAATTCAATAAGGGGCAGGCAATAGTTGAAGTTTATATGACCAACCCTAAGATGAATACATACTTTGACTTACTTCAGGAGAATGTCGATATTAAGGTTATAGATGGCGTTTTTGTACTTATTAGGAAATATATTCAAATTTTTGAATGACAAGAGATCACTAGACCTAACATCAAATGAGGCTCCTAAACTACTCAACAGACTCTTCATATATCATGCTACAACATCCAAGTTACTTTCACTACTATTCACTAGTTGGACGCTAAGACAAAATCCCTTTATCAACATCATAAAATCCAAACCCCGTTGTTCATCTCATTCAATAACAAAACTGTAAAACAGATACATTGTAGTATCAACGATGGCAATGACATGACATTTTTCCACATGGGATATTGAAAACAGTTGATCTCATGTGTTAGGGCGAGGCAACGAAAGAAAGAAAAAAAAAAAACTCGACTGTCACTTGGAAATCCCTGGAAGAACCTGAGTGGACCAATGAAACGAACGGATTCCCTTCGGTTGACTCACACAGG
>NC_090726.1:158195868-158215868 GCF_036898095.1 Palaemon carinicauda
CGGGTGCTTTCGAGACATTTGCTTGTTTGTTGATTTTCTAAAGAATTTATTACTATTTCTGCAGTTTGTATACTTTACTCTTAATGGTTAGAATTAATTATAATTCGTATATTGGAATCACGACTGTAAGCTTTGTTAATCGACATCATAATTATAGATTAAGATGGGAATAATAATTGTTTTCAAACATGTTTTAATCACCATTTTACTTTCTTGAATTTTTTAACTTTTCTTTGATGACTATTTGCATCATATAAAATTTCTTGTATTTATCCATCCTTATGTGCGTGTTAAAAGTCTGATAGACAAATATGGCATACTGCGATTTCCAGATAATTAGAGTCTCTTAATCGTGTGTTAAAACGATTGGAAAAGACCGTGTAAATAACCTCAGGTAGCCTCAAGGTCAGACTCTTGCTCCCTTCAGGATTACGTCATACTTTTTTCTTTCCTAATTTTGTCCTCCTCTCCTTTAGGGCACTGAACTACACGTCATGCCAGCCATTGCATTAAAACGGGAGAGAACAGACAAATATAGTAAAGCAAGGAAGAAATACATTCAGACTACATATAATAAAAAGTACTAATTTAAGCGTTTTGCCCTTTTTCCAATGAGAGGATATGGAACTAGAACTTTATGGGTATGATCTAACCTGGCCCATTCTAATTCCCCGTTAGGATGCGTTAAAAACTGCAACAAGTAAATAAGGAAAGCAATGAGAATTGGCTATATTTTATTAATCTACTTTTTTTTTACCCCTTCTAGAATACATCTTACTCAGCCAGGTAACGGGGTCTGCCCTATCTGATTAAGGTTAAAGCACATACAGTACTGTTGTTTGTTGATATGATGATATGTCAATCATATAAGAACATGTTATAATATACTGACGATCCTAGTCACCATAACCTTTTTATTACACACCTATTGTCTTCCTTATCAAGCTTATATTGTCTACCTTTTCAAGCTTTTATTATCTTCCTTATCAAGCTTATATTGACTTCCTTTTTTAAGCTTTTATTGCACATCTAATGTCTTAATTTTCTAGCTTATATTGTCTTCCTTTTCAAGCTTTTATTATCCCCCTTTTCAAGCTTATATTGTCTTCCTTTTCAAGCTTTTATTATTTTCCTTTTCAAGCTTTTATTGCAAACCTATTATCTTCCTCTTCAAGCTTTTATTATATTCCTCTTCAAGACTTTACTATATTTCTTTTAAGATTTTATTGCAAACCTATTACCTTCCTTTTCAAGGTTTTATTGCAAACCTATTACCTTCCTTTTCAAGGTTTTATTGCAAACCTATTACCTTCCTTTTCAAGGTTTTATTGCAAACCTATTACCTTCCTTTTCAAGGTTTTATTGCAAACCTATAATCTTCCTTTTCAAGCTTTTATTGCACATATACTGTCTTCCTTATCAAGCTTTTATTGTCTTCCTTTTCTACGTTTTATTACACACCCATTGTCTTCCTTTCCAAACTTTATCTGTACCTGTATCTCACGCTTAATACTTGAACTGATTTCCATGGTCAATGAATAACTCAGAAATCCGAAGTAACACTGGTTATTCATGATGTCAGAGACCTTAACAATGTATCATAAACTCAGCAAACTTCACAATCTCACTGGTACTCGACGATTGACCAGTTTAATCCGACCTTCACATCATCTGTGCTTCTTATTCATAAACATCTTTTTTTTGTTCATGCTTTGCTAATCTCAAACTCTTCACCTTAAAAGGATATTCTTGAAATCCATTTAATAAGAAATAGCGACGAAAGTTACTTGGGTACATCATCTTGATTATGGTCATAAAATAACTTGTTTAAGTCTAACATTTTATTGTTCATGTAATTGCAAAGGAGGACGTATAGAGACGATACACATACAATTTTTTTTTTTTTTTTATAATTCTAAAACTATTTTAAGATCATTAACGTAAGACTTCTATTTTGGACTGAATTATTTTCCCATGTAATTAAAATACAATCACCAACCATTGACCTATTGGTAACGTCTCTGCTGGTGATCGACAGACATGTGTTCGAGTCACGATCAAACTCTTCAGTTCTTTTAGTGTCTGCAACCTCACAATCCTTGTGAGCTAAGGATCCCCTATCCTTAGCTCACAAGGATGATGAGGTCGCAGACCATAATGGAGCCTACAAGTGTACCTGCTGAGTCATCTGCAGCCATTGCCTGGCCTTCCCTGGTCCTAGCTTGAGTGGAGAGGGGCTTAGGCGCTCATATGGATGTATATTGAGTCTCTAGGGCATTGTCCTGCTTGCCAGGGCAATGTCCCTGTCCCTTGCCTTTGCCATTCATGGACAGCCTTTAAAACCAGTAACTGAACCAATGACGTTTTGGGTTGTGCACATTCCAGCAATATCACCAGGTCATGTTTATCTTTGAATTGTTTCTGGGGGGACCTGGCTTAATGTCTTATGCCTCTTACAAATATAACATTTTGTAAATGTTAAATAAACTCTGTTTAGAAGGATACATAGAAGCATACGGAGTTATAATTAATTTTGTTAGTTATTTATAAAATCATTTTTCAATATAAGTCGCGAAACAGATTTAAGGAAATTGATCCCACATTAGACACACATATCATGTATCGGCTTTGAGCTTAAATTTTTCTGAATTAAGTCATGGAGATCAAATACACATATACAAACACAAACTAACACAGCGAGAGAGAGAGAGAGAGAGAGAGAGAGAGAGAGAGAGAGAGAGAGAGAGAGAAAAGCACGTACGCGGGCGCATAAAGACACACACACACACACACACATATATATATATATATATATATATATATATAAACATATATATATATACATATATATGTGTGTTAATTTATGTGACCTGTCAAAAAAGACAACTATATGGTTAGAAGGATATGCACACACACGCAACCCCTCTCACCAGGATATGACTACTCTCTCTCCTTTTACTCGAGGGACGGGGACAGATCGTCTGGCAATACCACTGAGCGTGACCAGAAAGCAATGTACGATATATATATATATATATATATATATATATATATATATATATATATATATATATATATATATATATACAGACACTTGCTTTTTATTGTACAGGGGAGATATTTGTGTATGGGAACTACTTTCACATATGTAATTACCGACTTTCCGGATGCCATAAGCGATGCTAAATGTTATGAAGTCGAAGAGAGTGGACGTTGATTTTTTAAAACGATTAAAAAATGTTTTTACGAACGAACTGAGATAAAAAAAAAAAAAAAAAAAAAAAAAAAAAAAAAAAAAAAAAAACGGTTGCAATACCAAGTCAGCACTAATAAAAAAAAAGTAGTATCAAACGAAAATAGCTTCATCCCAGTAAGGCTGGTTTCATTTCATGCAATATTACAATGTCATTATGTCCCAAGGCCAGAGCTTAAGAGAGGTCAAGGAGACAGATAGTAGAAAAGAAAAGAAAAAAAACTATAAAACAAGAACAGAAATTCTAAGCTTCAATAGCCGTAGAAGTTGATGATGATGATGATGTTAATATTCAAAGCATCATTATAATAGAACAGGGCCAGTGTTACTGAAAGGTTCTTGTGCAGGTCAAATATAAAGAACAAAAACTCATCTAGCAAGTAGTCGAAGCGAGACTAATATAATTTAGCAATTGCATGGATTGATAGCGTTGTTTTTTCACACACACACAAAAAAAAAAACTTATTGTAATGAACCGGCAACTCATAGCCATCATTAACATATTTGCAATTATTATATTAAAACGATAATAAAAAAAACACTCCAGTAGGATCAGCTCTGATTATTTCCGATATAATTTTCTTTCTGACAATTCACTGGTAATGCTTAATAAGAAGTTTGGCTATTTAGTTTAACTTAACCGGACAGTGGTGCAGTTTCTAATGCTGTTATCGTTTGTGACAGCGTTTTTGTTCTTATTATGTAACTTAGACACTCACTGGGATGTTAAACCTCCCTCTCTTTAATAATAATAAGGTAACCCTATAATATTTCAATTTAGAGAGATTTAGTTATGTTACGTGTTATGTTGCAGACTAAATCTTTTTAGGGGCAATTGAAGCTCCTGTGTACATTTTTTATCCATACCATTCATTTATTTAATGAAATGCAAAGGGCTATTAACTCCTGCATACATTTTTTATCCATACCATTCTTTTATTTAATGAAATGCAAAGGGCTATTAACTCCTGCATACATTTTTTATCCATACAATTCTTTTATTTAATGAAATGCAAAGGGCTATTAACTCCTGCATACATTTTCTATCCATACCATTCTTTAACTTAATGAAATGCAAAGGGCTATTAACTCCTGCATACATTTTTTATCCATACCATTCTTTTATTTAATGAAATGCAAAGGGCTATTAACTCCTGCATACATTTTTTATCCATACAATTCTTTTATTTAATGAAATGCAAAGGGCTATTAACTCCTGCATACATTTTTTATCCATACCATTCTTTAACTTAATGAAATGCAAAGGGCTATTAACTCCTGCATAAATTTTTTTTATCCATACTAGTCTTTTATTTAATGAAATGCAAAGGGCTATTAACTCCTGCATTCATTTGTTTATCCATACCATTCTATTGTTTAATGAAATACAAAGGGCCATTAACTCCTGCATACATTTTTTATCCATACAATTTCTTTTACTTAATGAAATACACAGGGCTATTAACTCCTGCATACATTTGTTTATCCATACCATTCTTTTATTTAATGAAATGCAAAGGGCTATTAACTCCTGCATACATTTTTTTCATCCATACCATTTTTTATTTAATGAAATGCAAAGGGCTATTAACTCCTGCAATTTTTTTTTTATCCATACCATTCTTTTATTTTCTGAAATGCAAACGGCTATTAACTCCTGCATGCATTTTTTTATCCATACCATTCTTTTATTTAATGAAATACACAGGGCTATTAACTCCTGCATACATTTTTATCCATACAATCCTTTTATTTAATGAAATACACAGGGCCATTAACTCCTGCATACATTTGTTTATCCATACCATTCTTTTATTTAATGAAATGCAAAGGGCTATTAACTCCTGCATGCATTTTTTTTTCATCCATACCATTTTTTATTTAATGAAATGCAAAGGGCTATTAACTCCCGCATACATTTTTTATCCATACAATCCTTTTATTTAATGAAATACACAGGGCCATTAACTCCTGCATACATTTGTTTATCCATACCATTCTTTAACTTAATGAAATGCAAAGGGCTATTAACTCCTGCATGCATTTTTTTATCCATACCATTCTTTTATTTAATGAAATACACAGGGCTATTAACTCCTGCATACATTTTTATCCATACAATCCTTTAATTTAATGAAATACACAGGGCCATTAACTCCTGCATACATTTGTTTATCCATACCATTCTTTTATTTAATGAAATGCAAAGGGCTATTAACTCCTGCATGCATTTTTTTTCATCCATACCATTTTTTATTTAATGAAATGCAAAGGGCTATTAACTCCCGCATACATTTTTTATCCATACAATTCTTTTATTTAATGAAATACACAGGGCTATTAACTCCTGCATACATTTTTTTTTTCATCCAAACCATTTTTTATTTAATGAAATGCAAAGAGCTATTAACTCCTGCATGCATTTTTTTATCCATACCATTCTTTTATTTAATGAAATACACAGGGCTATTAACTCCTGCATACATTTTTATCCATACAATCCTTTTATTTAATGAAATACAAAGGGCTATTAACTCCTGCATGCATTTTTTTATCCATACCATTCTTTTATTTAATGAAATACACAGGGCTATTAACTCCTGCATACATTTTTATCCATACAATCCTTTTATTTAATGAAATACACAGGGCCATTAACTCCTGCATACATTTGTTTATCCATACCATTCTTTTATTTAATGAAATGCAAAGGGCTATTAACTCCTGCATGCATTTTTTTTTCATCCATACCATTTTTTATTTAATGAAATGCAAAGGGCTATTAACTCCTGCATACATTTGTTTATCCATACCATTCTTTTATTCAATGAAATGCAAAGAGCTATTAACTCCTGCATACATTATTTATCCGTACCATTCTTCAACTCAATGAAATACAAAGGGCTATTAACTCCTGCATACATTTTTTCCATCCATACCATTCTTTTATTTAATGAAATGCAAAGGGCTATCAATTCCTGCATACACTTTTTAATCCATACAATTCTTTTACTTAATGAAATGCAAAGGGCTATTAACTCTTACAGACATTTTTTATCCATGCCATTCTTTTAATTAATGAAATGCAAAGGGTTATTAACTCCTCCATACATTTTTTATCCGTACCATTCCTTAACTTAATGAAATGCAAAGATTAACGGCATATATTAACAAGAGTTTTTTATTTCTGTTATCGATACCAATCTTATTAAAAAAGTTCCATTATAAAGAAAACTAGATACACCTTTTAAATTAGGGAACTAATGAGGATAAGAACTCTCCTTCAGTTTATCATACCGATGGTAGTGAAAGTATCTATTAGAGTAATAAACTCTACCCAAACCATATGATAGTTAAAACGAACATCTTAACTATTGTGGCGTTAAAAAGGAAAATTTACTCCTATACATTAGATCTGTCCTTAATACGTGCAACATACAAACGAACTACCGTTGTCTCTTTAAGTTAGATTAGGAGAAAATTCCTTCTATATTTTCTAGCGTGATAAAGAGAAATACACAGCTTAAGAATATTATAAAAGAATCAAATAAAAGCATCACGTAATTACGATAAATACAGTATGTTTACATATCAATTTTGACCTCAACTTATAAGCATATCTGTTTATTATTTCAATTTTCATTTTCTCTAGATTTCCTTTTTTAATATGAATATTTTTTTTTTTTTTTAGAAAATGTCTCCTTTTATAATATATCTTATATTTATTTGCATTTTCTCACCCATTAATTTCACACAATATTTTTAATAAGATCTTGTGGTTTTTTGTTCGACTCCTGATAATCATGTAAAATCTATCCTAAATTTATAATTGATTGGTTGATTGATTTAGAATTCTCTGGCATTCTGACATCGGAGGTCATTGACGCCAACCTAAAATTTATAAAGCTAAAAAGAACACAGCATTTTTATTAAAATTCCAATGTCAAAATAATCAAAAGATCCAACTTCACTTTCTTACTCTCAAGTGAGTTTGAGGATTAATTGATTGACAGAGTTATGAAATTTCGGCTTAAAGTGCAAGTGGGGGGAATCCCAACAGTCGAATTTTGAAGTAAATATTGAAAAAGAATTTGGACATCAAAATGAAAGAAAGGAAGCAGGGACAGAGGTGACGTAAAAAGCTAAAATTTGGGTGCAGTTAGTAAGGCCTTCAGTGGACCCCCTACGGATGAGTTTTGGAGGAATTCTTTATAAATTATCAATCTCGAAAGAAGTAATTTGAAGACTTCAGGTAGGCTACTACAATATAAATCAATTGCCGGAAATTTGTTTTCTATACAAAACGACACATTTTCTTAGATCCAGAATATCCGAATCTTCAAATCTTCACTAGATAATCTGAGTTTCAAAGTCCAGCCCCATCTCTACACCAATCTAAATCCTCTTTTGATCTGGCTGCACCGTCTAATAATTCATTAAAACCATGTCAAATATATGCTTTTCTGCCTTTTCACTCTTTACCTTATCTTAAAAGAACAGCTAAGGATGACTGTTCTTCTTGAGGTAGGATAAAAAGTTGGAGGTTATTGACCTAAAGTCAGGTTAGTGGTCGCAAACTCAACCATAAGCACAACGGCCGCGTCATGGCTATAGCTTTACTGCACAGTATGTCCTCCGCCCGACCAAGGCGAGGAGGCAAGACAGAGGCACCGCGAGCCGTCGTTGTCCCATATGCAATTACGTTGTCTAGTTTCTTTACTGGCTCGTTCCTAAGTTCCAACGAACTCCATTGCGTGATGCCATTTCAGCTGTTGCTGACCAACGCTTAAATTACGAGGGATTTCCTACTAACCTCTCCTCCTCACTTTGCTTAGATGAAGCTACTACCTCTTATATCATACTTGAGAGGGGGAGAGAGAGTGCTCTGGTATCTAAGCACAGGAGGAGGAGGAGCGGGAAGAGGTCTTTTGGGGGGTGCGTGAGGGGGGGGGGGGGGATCGATCGAGGGTGGTGATAGAGTACAACAAATTCATATAATAAATCAAGGTGAAATTCCTATGGTATTTGCATATAATGACGAACTGCAGAGGAGTTGAACTGCTTTTATCACAATACAAATAGAGGAGAAGAGTCAGGAAAATTATAACATTTACCGCCCACTTTCATCTGGGCAGCATTAAGGTTTCATTTTGCCTTGATGCAGTACGACGTACCAATATGCACTGTCTGTTTGGAGTATAAATAGGTACTTACAGAATAATGAGGCAGACACAGAAAAATCTTGTACCTCCTTAGGGGAAGAAAGAGTGTGTTGGCGCTGAGACACATGCCTGCACATACATGCATACATACTGTACATACATACATACATGCAGTACTTACTCCCATTCCAGCATACGGCCATGCTTGCGCACACAAACGTACGGGTGTCATGCAAACATGCACACTAGAAGAAATATAAGAAATAAGAAAAGCGTAAGCAGAACTATACAGCAAGCAAACTATAATGCAAATTCTTAGAAGTCAGTGAACGTCATGCTAGACAACATGGCACAATACTCCCTTCTCTCTCTCTCTCTCTCTCTCTCTCTCTCTCTCTCTCTCTCTCTCTCTGTAGTAACCCTTAGTAACCCATTAACTGTGAACCCGTGAATGCTATTTTTCTTTAGCTATATGTAATAGGACCCCTTTAAAATTTAAAATTTTGATTTTCTTATCTTAAAGAATATTCTCCAAAATACCGTTTATTCTCACCCTTACTTTTCGTCTGTTGTGGAATATTTTTAATTTTTTTTTTTTTTGAATTCTAGAACAAATTTGTACAATGATAATAGTTACTATAGCCACCAATATTATTATTATTATTATTATTGTTATTATTATTATTATTATTATTATTATTATTATTATTATTATTATCGTCCATATTAACTAAACATTTTGTTATATATCAAAGTCATAGTTTTTACCGTATTAGAAGGCGCCCCCCCCCCATAAAAAAATATTACTGTAAATGAAAAAAAAGACTTGACCAGAAATATCTACTTGATTTCAGATAATATCGAAGTTACAGCTGGTCACTGACCAATTTTATAATTAATAAGATATAGTGGTCACGATGACACCATTCATTCCCCCATGAGATTATACATTTGACCCATTGGTATTTTTTCGTCTCTGTTCCCCTTATGCAATAAGGAGTCAAAGACTTGTCTTAGAAACATCCTAATTTACTTATTACAGTTAACTTGTATATAAATTTTTATTTTTCATATAGAATTTTAAATGGTTTTATTGAAGACGTAATATATAATTTATGGATTTTAGATCGTAGTGCAATGCCATCCTAGATGTATTTTAAATGTAATTACTATATAAGAACCTCTTTATGTAGATAAATGGATTATTATTATTATTATTATTATTATTATTATTATTATTATTATTATTATTTGCTGAGCTACAACCATAGTTGAAAAAGCAGAATGCTATAAGCCCAGGGGTTCCAACAGAAAAAATAGCCCACCGAGGAAAGGAAACAAGGAAATAAGAGAAAAAATTAACGATTAAAATAAAATATTTTAAGAACAGTAACAACACTAAAATAAATATTTCATATATAAACAATAGGAACTTTAGCAAAATAAGAGGAAGAGAAATAAGATAGAATAGTGTGCCCGAGTGTACACTTAAGCAAGAGAATTATTATTATTATTATTATTATTATTATTATTATTATTATTATTATTATTATTATTATTATAATTATTATTATTATTAGGATTGAGGTAGATTCCAAGTACCCTTATAGTTACAGTATAAGGGGATGCAAGTGCAGGGTATGATACGGTAAGACTGATGGAAATGAAATCTAGATTTAAGTGTGAAAAACAACGTCGAAATTAGCACAACTTTCCCTTCCACCAGCCACACACTTTTCTGGAAGAGGTTAACAAGAAATTTCAAGTAGGAATGCAGTATTTATCCAAATAATCATAAGCAAATACAGTAAGTAAATGCATTATAAAATCTATCAGCTTTACGAGTTTTTAAAAACGTTTATTAACCTGTTTTATATACACTCTACTTTTGCAAATGAGTCTGAAATCTAAATTTGGTTCATTACCTTAAGTTCTAAGCCTTCAGTTCAAGCGCTTAAATTATGTATTTTATTATTATTATTATTATTATTATAAATTGCTAAGCTACAACTCTAGTTGGAAAAGCAGGATGCTATATGACCAAGGGCTCCAACAGGGAAAATAGCCCAGTGAGGAAAGGAAACAAGGAAAAATAAAATATGTTAAGAAGAGTAACAACATTAAAATAAATGTCTCCTATATAAAATATATATAAAAACTTAAACAAAACAAGAGGAAGAGAAATAAGATAGAATAGTGTGCCCGAGTATACTTTTAAGCAAGAGAACTCCAATCCAAGACAGTGGAAGGCTATGTTACAAGGACTATGGCACTACCCAAGACTAGAGAACAATGGTTTGATTTTGGAATGTCCTTCTCCTAGAAGAGCTGCTCACCATAGCTAGAGAGTCTCTTCTACCCTTACCAAAAGGAAAAGTAGCCACTGAACAATTACAGTGCAGTAGCCCCCAGGGTGAAGAGGAATCATTTGGTAATCTCAGTGTTGTTAGATGTATGAGGACAGAATAGGCCAGACTATTCGGTGTGTATATGTAAATGGAAAATGAACCGTAACCAGAGAGAAGGAAAAATAACCTCATTACTCTCTTGCGGTAGTATCTCTACGGGTGGCTGGTGCACTGGAATAAAATATATTCTAATCTATCTGGAACCATCTTCTTATAATAAATGCAACAATGACACCTTTACCAAGTGGATCTTCTACCGCACTTCACTTTTCCCTTCCTTCCCTTATATAGGAACCGGTGTTCATTCTTCGCTCAGGTGGTAACAGATTCTTCACAGTGTTTATCAACAGCAACAGAAGAATGTTACAATTATGAAGTCTTATAATATGACCATTTCTTTATTACTTGTCAATCATTATATCAGTAGGCGAGTATCTTTTTTTCTCCCTCTTTCTCTTGTTAAATACTCCTATTATTATTGTTATTATTGTATATATCATTATAATCTTGATTGCCATTTTACAATAGTATTGACAATAAACGAGCAATATGCGAAGTGAAATGCCGAATGCCTTGCAACGTATACGATAAAACGAATTACGAAACCTCCTGTAGAGAGTAGGGTTCCCCTGCATTATAGGACCAGAAAAGCCACCCTTGGAGTATAAGTATTAATAACAACAATACTAAAAACATTTAGCAGCAGTGGTCCAACAGCGTTGGTACGTAGTATTTGCAGTAGCAGTATCAGCACCAACGAGAAGGGGGGTACCCTCGCCCTTCCTGCCATGAGGGCATTGCGTGATAAATCTAACCACAGGTCTGGTTCCTGCACAGAAGCTGAGCGGAGGCTACTATTTCTCCGATCCGCAAAAGAACAATGTTCAGATGGATATCAGATTTGAAATGTTCGGGAGGCAAATATCTGTCAGAAGAAGAACCATAATTTGATGTCTGTGGTGTACTTATCTGCCCGGGGGCCCCTCCCTCCCTCGTTCTATTTTTTTTTATTTCTCCTCCTGCAGGTAGAGCCGTAAGGGAGGGAGGGAGGTGGAGGCATAAGGAGGTGGGTGGATGGGAGAAGTATTGGGCTAGAGAAGACAGAAGCCGAAAGAGAGAAGGAAAAGGAAAAAATACACAATAGGCCAGTATCAAGATAAAAGACGATGACTGTAATGAGAGCGAAGGCAAAAGACGAGAGAAAACGAGGAGTGGAGAAATAAAAGCCAAAAGGTTAAAAAAGAGAACAAGAACAGAAATAACAAGACTATACTTATAAATCTAAGAATAGACCAGTTATGTAGAACATAGGCTGCGGCTTAAACTGATCGTAAATTTTGAGAGTGAAAGGAATCGTATATAATTTATTGTAAGATTAATGTGTCAGTGGATAAATAAAAGAGAGAGAGAGAGAGAGAGAGAGAGAGAGAGAGAGAGAGAGAGAGAGAGAGAGAGAGAGAGAGAGAGAGAGAGAACAATACTGATTCTGTCTAGGTACCCTTGTTGCTACCTAAGCAGAAAGATTTTGCTTACAGAACGTGGCAAACTACAATAGAATTCTAGGTCGAACACGTATGAAATGCCAAATGGTACATCTTATATTCCTTCCCCCCTTTCTTTAATATGAATTATTCGTTATTTTCATATGAGCAAGATCTACCTTAAGTATTATTTGGCTATACATTAACTTAAGAAGTAAACATGAGGGAGAAAAGGAAATATAGAAGGGAATGCTTTTCCTTCATTTATTTGTGCTCAAAAGTTCCGTTAAGTGCAAGTGTTTTTAGTTCCTTTGATCTTTATATGATGCCATATATATAGTGAATTTTTGTGTGTGTTTAGTTTTTTCAATAATTCAAAGCTGTTGACTCTTTTTAGTGTGTTTCGAGCTACTTGGAAATTCCAGTTTTCTCGTTTATCAAATATTTGCATTATGTTGTTTCGCTATAGTTTCAAGGTGATATGCAACTTGAGTATAATATTAATATATATTCACAAGGTTATAATTTATCTCTTTCTTATTGTGGATAAAGAAGAGGAAAATACTTTTTTAAATTGTAAAAGAAACTAAATACATACAATTTTGGATATCTTACAGCACTATTTTTACCATTACAAATACATAATTTTCGACGAAGATCAATTTTACTTTTTACTTAGTGTTACTCAGTCGTATTTGAAATACATAACCATATCAGTAGTTCCAACACATTGCTGAGAGATTCGCAAATTATTTCCATCCATGCTAACGCAAAACTGTAAATAGGAATATTGATAAATTCTACTTTCTTTCATCAGTTCGACTTATCTTGCATCGCAGTTCATCACATCAATGACCGTAGGATTAGAACGAAATATTTCAACTCTCATGTTGGTTTCTGGATTTAGCCATATCCTAAACTAAATTTATATGGAAATCCGCCGTATAAGAAATACTACGAAAAGGCTTTGCTTTCTAAGTAAAGTTTTTTTTATAATTAATGGAAAATGCTCTTTCAAATCGAAATCATTCCTTATGAATTGTATTATAGTATTCTTTGGTTACTAAACCTTAAGGAAGATGCATCCATAAGTTTACTAATTGACAGTAAGTAGTAACGTTCAGACATATACATTCATCATAAGTGTCGAAGAGTTGCATTTATATGATATTCCTTTGAACAACTTGATTTAATCCGCTTGTACCGATGTGATTGAAATGGTTATATAATTGAAATAAGCAGGGTTTA
This sequence comes from Palaemon carinicauda, assembly GCF_036898095.1. Taxonomy (NCBI): domain Eukaryota; kingdom Metazoa; phylum Arthropoda; class Malacostraca; order Decapoda; family Palaemonidae; genus Palaemon; species Palaemon carinicauda. The sequence continues at coordinate 158,209,421 of NC_090726.1, forward strand.
TCCCTTAGATTTAACACTAACGTTTCAAATGATCTATTTCAGTGTTCCCAACATTTTTTTCTATCGTCCTCCCATTCAGCCAATTCAAGTGTCCTGACTTCCATGCATTCAAGAAAAGCCAAACAGAGCCAAAGCACAAAACTGACTTGCTGGAATTTTGCTTGTATATTTTTATATACTGTCGTGCTTGACAAAAAGTCAGTCATTGCATTCCATGAGAACATTTTTCATGACGACTATTTGATAGCAATCTATATATATTACCTTTGAAACCCGAATAAAATTTGCACCCCTTCCCTCATGTTGGGAATGTTTTAATTCTATTTATTAAATAAAAAATAACTTTTGGAGGTAAGACAAGAAAAAAGTGGAGCAACTGAAACACCGATCATTTCCTTGATTTCTTTTCCATATTTATTCTCTTCCTTCTGATCGACATTCATCTTCAGCTACTCATTATTATCAAGAGTATTGGTTTTAACAGATATGAAATTTTGATGCTGTTGAACAGCCCAGGTATAAGGAAAATGACTTGTCTTTTTCACCACATGAAGGCTTCGAGCCGGTTTCTGAATTCTGGTGCTGTCTGGACCTCTCGCTTGGCACACACAGCTGGCCATGTTTGTGGCTTCTGCAATATTTCATTTCCTCTCAAGGAGCTGGATATTTATACATTCGAGTGCCTCTCCTCTCGGCTTAACATTCAGACATCTGCGGTCATTTACAACGGCGTTATAAACCCAACACACCGTTAGCATAGACGTTTAGACAACAGAAATTTCAAAATAAACGCAGTAGAGCGGAGTTTGTGTCTCCGTCGAGAATATCCATCCTAAAATATGCAAATTCAACTCTCTTCGTAGCACCTGATCATTAAAAGATATTAAGACCTTAAATTCATTTAAGTTACAGCGCAAACCACAGCTAAAAATATATCTTACCCTTGACTGGACTGGCTTGACCACCAGGCAACTTCCAGAGCGAGAAGGTCTTCCCAAATATTCATTGTTGTGTTGTGTAGGCATCGTCTAGAGAGAGAGAGGGATGCACAGGCAAAGCTACCGAAGATACATTCGTATGCACAGCGCACGAGAAAGCATAAATAAACAATGTCTCTTTGTGGTTAGGAACTATACAGATGAATGAGTTTGTGAAAATGCAGCAAGTTGGGATAGTCGAGGTTTACGACGCGTCTTTGTTCATTTTAAGAAGGGGCCATCACTTCTGTCTTGAGGGAGAATTCACTTCGCGAAAATACATCATTCCCATTTGTCTTTCTTAATTTCCGTCAATCGATTTAGAAAATTTACGCCATACAGATACTATAAAACTTAATTATTGTCTAACATTATTCAACCCGTCGTGGAGTATAAAAGTCAAACGAATGTCAGTAAAGATGAGTTTAAAACCTGACTTTATCTTTTTAATATATAAATTTAGGTAAAATTACTAAGTTTGTCTCCCATACAAAACCCTAATTCCCATTGTGAAGTTAAACTTTTTATTTCTGTTTACACTCAAAGTAATAAACATATAGTTCTAACTTCATTTTGTTTCAGTAACCCATAACGTCTGTAAGTAATCAGGCTACTGAAAACTTGAGTGTTAAATACCTCTTCAGATTGGCTTTTTATCCGTAAAAGAACCACCAATACTGTAAGAAGTCGATGCATGTAACTGTATACAACATCCGTTAGTCGTTAAGGCTTGAAGCGAAATGAAATAATAAGGTGTAATAATATTAATGAGTGAGGCATGCTAAAGCAATAAACATCAAAAACGAAAATTGGAGATACGTATGATAAAAATAAAAACAAAAAAGGAAATTCAGAAGATAAAGAATAAAGTTAAAAGGACATGAGGAAACTGCGTTGTTAATCTTCTGAAGACAAATATTTACTATGTTGGTGTCAGCTGTGGCCTCTTGAGGACATAAAAATGGTTCTAGAATACCTAAAATGTATTACGAGTTAAGTAAACGTGATAGCTGAGAAAGAATGGACACTGTCACATACAATTTGTTCCTTATAAAAATACCGTGGAAATCCTTATCTATTATCCATAAAATATTAGTCTTCTTTTTATTTTAAGGTAACCATAATCTTTCAAGTTATATGTACCAATCTTCTCTCGGGATGCTCACTCGAACAGGAATGCAAGGTGTAAATATATTTTTATTTATTTATTTATTTATTTATTTTTTAGTACATTCTGTGCTTTTAGTGGTATAAATCAATTGCCACAGATTTTACAAAACACGCCGAGTCGTGAGCAGTAGAATAGAAAATGAAGAAAAAAACTGTGTTTATACTAAACTTAGATTAAAGGGAAATTATCATTACTCAAAAATCAGCGCTAGGTATTAAATCGAGCTAAAAGCCAAAGTACAAGTTTGACCAAGTATGGCCTAATTCGATGCGGGGGAAAAGGGCTTGGTGTGCTGCATGTGTCTTACAAAAGTCACAGTTTTGGGGTGATTAGTATCTCTTCCTATTGACGCTTGTTTAGAGGATTTTACTCCACTATATCCCAGACAGCAAGTAAAAGTTGGAGTCCAGGGGTGGGTTACTTATTAATAACTTCTATCACGATGACATGAGGTTCTCTAGTAAGGTTTAATTCCTGGTGGTTTCTGTAGTGTTTTTTATATCACTGTCTTGGAAGTGGTTATCGGTGCATTTTAACAGACAATTCCTCATCCTACCGCATGTGGCTTTATCTCGCTCATGGTTCTCTCTTTGGCAGGTGTGCCAGTGCACTAGGTTGGCCCTTTGATGTTCAGGCAGTAAAGGAAGAGAGTTATAATCAATAATGAGATCTTTTTCTGTTTCATTGATAGTACGCAACAGCTTTTACCACTCTTATGTTCACATAGGGATGGGTATTGTTATAAAAGGCCTCTTTATGGCTCTTTATATGCAACTGACATAAAATTTTGAAAAAGAAGGTCACCGTGTCGTCGTTATTTTGGTCACTGTCATGAATTTTGTACCACTTGTTCAAGTGCTTTGTCTTAAACCTCTTGACCAAGGTATTAGAAGAGCCATTATCCATAACTTGCTAGGTAGTTCTTTCGACCTCTAGGTGGGAAGAGGTTCAACTACCGCAGTTAGACGAGACAGGTGAATTTACGCAACATCAGTGATCTCATGGTAACATGAGGAGTTCCCGCTTACATACACCCTGATCAATATGTCCGTGAAGCTGCATTGTGTTAGAAAGATACTTGAGAGGTAACGATGGCTATTAGTGCCTCTCTTACCAGTAAGCATAGGTCAAACTTCCCCTTGGAGAATTCCTCGAGTTACAGAAAGGCTTCATCTGATACTTTCACAAATGTATTATTCTCACCAAAGAAAAGGAGAAAATGTAGAGCCTTGGTAGAAATGGATACATACTCGCCAAGCATCCCAAACACAGCAATAGGCTCAATATGCTCAAGACTGAGGCCTTATTGAGCAACCTCCTAGACCTTGATTTGGAAAGGAAGATTTTTACAATAGAGCCATCATCGAATTCTCTGTGAAGAGAAGGCAACACTGAAAAATATCATGGAGCAACAGTATTTCAAGGTGGCCAAGGAGCAAAGTTCCAACCCGAACGTTACCAAAATAAAATCTGATAATAGGTCTTATTTCCTCCAATAGAAGGAAGGCTACCTGTCTAAAATTGTTGCTAAACACCATGATACAACAAAATTTAAAGAATTTCCAGGAACCCAATAGAAGAGATATAAAGGCAGACTATCAAGCTTATTGAGTGAATCCCCGACCAGTAAGATAGCTTTTACTTCCAAATATAGAATGGAACGTTGATATTTGTATAGTAACACGAAGATTAATGTAATAGAAAAACATATACCCATGATTAGCCAGATCTCACTAACTATCTCATAAAAATAAGAGTAGTGCACATTCTGGTCGTTACTTTCACTCTCCCAACACAACAACATTAACCCTTCTGTTGAGTTCTTGGAACTTATTCGAAACAATAACTGACGAAATCGCCACTTTCTTCGATATTGGGTCCTTCTCACAAAGGTGTCTGTCTATAAGACCATCGAATATATCTTCAAGGTGTATGATGAAGGTCCCAGACTTTCTATCAATATTCCAAATGAGATGGAATTAACACAAATACCAAAGGGAAATGTAATGTTGGACACAGGAGTCCCTGATAGGTCTTGCTCCAAGGATGTGCACTATGACAAACCCTTACTTCTTAGTAATTAATCCAAAAAATAGTGTAGGAAGAGCTGGCAGAGGTGGTGGGCTGACCTAAACACAGGATTTTGTCGTGCAGTAAGGGTGTGGCTAGGTAAACTTCCTCAAAGTGGTGTGTACCAGGAATTCCTGCATCCAACTGTACCAAAACCTCAAAGGTATTGCCATGGTTTCCCAGTTGGTGGTGCTTTTCGGGAATTTTTTCATGGAATGCATCAAGGAGGAATGCTTTAGTGAGATGGACACCAGCATTATATATTGCAGATATGTCAAAGAAACCTTGGCAAAAATATTGGTTGATGAATGCATACCAAGATTAAAGGATATCAATGTGGTGAATTCAGGACTATAATTCGCTGGTCAACTTTTCTTATCTAAAATATAAAGATAGATAGATAAATGGATATAAACACACATAAATTGATCTATATATATATATATATATATATATATATATATATATATATATATATATATATACATACATACATATATATATATATATATATATATACATATATATATATATATATATATATAATATGTGCGTGTGTAGAGAGAGAGAGAGAGAGAGAGAGAGAGAGAGAGACGCGGGCTACGTGTAAACCATGTTAATTCAGTACAAGGAAAGAATCTGCTTAGCCTAATGTAAAAGGGGAAAACGAGCTTTGCTAATTAGGGGATGGAATAGTTAGTAGATTAAAAAAAAAAAAAAAAATGAGATTAAATTCAAATGCTTAGTCTACGGCAGACACGAGGATTAATTCAAAAGACAAAATTTTGATTTCCATAGAGAGAATGTGGTGTGTCTGTGTGTATATGTGTATATATATATATATATATATATATATGTATGTATAAATATATGTATGTATATATATACATCTATATATATACACACACACACACACACACACATATATATATATATATATATATATATATCGTCATCCTCAGCCGTTACTAGTCCACTGCATAACAATGACTTCAGACATGTCCTTCCACTTGCGTGTGTTTATGGTCTTTCTGTGGCAGTTCACGCCCGCAAACTTCCTTAGTTTATTGATCCATCGTCTACTCTTCCTTCCTCTAAGGACCCATTCTGTTTTTTATTTCTAGTGTTCATCTGTTGTCTGTCATTCTCATTATATGTCCTGTCCATATCCATTTCTTTTTCTTACATGTTATTAGAATATCCTCTACTGTAGTTTGCTCTCGTATCCATGTAGCTCTTTTCCTGTCTCTTAGTGTTATTCCCATAATTATTCTTTCCACGGCTCTTTGAGTTGTAGGCTAACTAGACTGTGTTCTGAGGCTTTAATAAAGCTATAAGTTCCTGATGCATAAGTTAACACTTGGAAAACCAACCTCATTATATATGTATGTATGTATGTATGTATGTATGTATATATATATATATATATATATATATATATATATACAGTATTTGTATATATATATATATATATATATATATATATATATATATATACAGTATACAGTATTTGTGTGTGCTTGAGGGATCTGCAGATGAAATATCGTATTTGAAAGCAAGTTATTTCGGTATTCAATGGTCCCATGGTTTCATCTATCCTTATAATTCCTTCTTACTATATTTGAAAAAAAAAAATTTTTATGCTAAGTTGTGTTTATAGTAATAATATCTAATAAAATTTGTCGAGTGTTGCTTTTGCCCCCGATTCATTATAAATCGATCGATAGCAATGGTTAATATAAAAAAGGAAAGTTACGATCAATCAGAATCTTTTAAATAATTATAATAATGATTCAACGGAGGCATCTATATCTAATCCATATATAATCTCAAATACAAAACGAGAAACGACATTTATAGATACCATTGTATTTCGCTGAAATTTACAGTTACAGTGGTAGAAAAATCTGGCATCTCTTCCCAAGTGCATTACTAGCAAAGAGAGAGAGGGGGAGGGGGAGATAACCATCAAAGAAAGAAAGAGAGAGGGAGGGAGAGGAGAAGAGATACAACAATAAATCCAGCAGTTACATCTTGTCAGTTCGTAAAGCATGAGCCGAGGAGTCAAGCAAAGAAACCCGCAATAAATAGCGAAGCAAAAGAGAAGTGGTGCAAATTGAAGGCTGCGAATCCTAAGGACTATACTTATCAGGTGTCTGCTGCCATCCATCTACGAGCTTTATCGACAGTTATCCCCAAAGGAATCAATACGTCGTTGCAACTTTTGACC
>NC_090726.1:158225868-158235868 GCF_036898095.1 Palaemon carinicauda
CCTCCTCCTCCTCCTCCTCCTCCTCCTCCTTTTTTTTTCTTCTTCGAGAATTACTCATGGGTAATCTACACTCAACAGCAACCATTCACGCATGACGAGACAGAGAGGTCGTTCTTTGTAGACCTTTAATAAGGATCTATATGGTTTATATAGTACTCTGTCCATACGTACTCTGGTTAATACGAAAAAAAGGACCTGTATATATATAAAAAAAATTATTATCTAATCTAGAATCAGCTGGATATTGACGAAAATGAATATATTTGTTTTTTGTACATATATAAGTGCAAATGTGCCTGTGTGTAAGGATGCCACACTAAGGGAGAGCCGAACGTAGGGGGGTGTTATTGGTATGGGAAGGGAGGTACACCCCAGCAACCCACTGTACAGCATTCCACCAAGAGGCTCCGTGATCAAGATAAATGAGATGAATGTATAAAAAAGGGAGTAGAATAAAAGCTGATATGCTACAGCATCAATTATCTCGGCGTATCTGCCTCGGGCCTCTTCACCTAATCACGACGAACCACACACTGGCTTTATTAAACTAAGCAACTGCAATAAAGAATATGTTGCTAAGGTCATCATTCAAAACAAGCCACGACATCTCTCTCTCTCTCTCTCTCTCTCTCTCTCTCTCTCTCTCTCTCTATTACACAGACATGTACAATTTAGATTACCTTTACCCCGGACAAGATGAATCCTCTTGAGCTGTAGATTAGTGTGGTTGTTGAGATCACTATAACATCTGAGAAGGGTAAATATCTAATTGTTCTTGTCAATTTTCCTCTCTCTCTCTCTCTCTCTCTCTCTCTCTCTCTCTCTCTCTCTCTCATTATTATACGACATAGGTGTACCACGGCTCATGGGGCTTGAGAGACAAGGCCTTTCACGAATAATTCGATCTCACTTTTGCTACTTTTCCCGATGATCTGTCACTGGGTTTCCAGAAAGTGCCAGATACATTTTTTTTTTATTCTTATACCTCAAATTGCAATAAACTCCTCATGAAGACAGATATTTGCTTTTGAAGGATCTTGAGAAATATCAGAACTTATCTTTGCACTCAAGGATCAAATCTTCAGGACTCTATCTTACACCAGCCGTATTCTGTATTGAATTTTAGATCTGTTGAATGTTACAAGTAATATAAAAGTTTTAACATTAAGTACCCGTGTACAGATTAATCTCATGCTAAAATTAATTTCGTGGCAATTTTCCTCCAACAAAAATACTGCACAGCGCTTTACAGGCTATCGAGTTTAAGTGGTCTCTATTAGAAACCTAAAAAAGAAAAAAAGAAAAAAAAAACAAGAAATTATAATGAGGTTTTATACATTAGTTTCCTCATAATATAATTACCTGATTTACTATTTTGGGAAAATTCACAGAATATAAACTATTTCCTTTGGTCTTTAAGCAAAAGAAACATTTTAACCATATTACAAAGATATTAATCAGTTTCAAATATTCTTAGATCTCGAATGAGTAGACAGGGCTTTCATAAAAGAACATAAAATCATCCGTATAACATTCATCAGATCGAAATAAAAGATAACTTACAGGAACTACTAATCTTTATTTTGTATTTCACTAACATCGTCTTTCTTTTTTTTCTTTTTTTTTTACTAACCCAAAACTTGCAAAAAAAATCTTTATACTAAAAGCCTTTAAAATTGCTAACCTGGCACGCAAAACACCGGCGCCAATGGGGAAAAAAAGGCCTCAGATTTCTGAGCCGAGCAAACAATTTATTATTAGTGTAGGTTGCGTCGTACCTTACGCTGTTTTTTTTTTCTTTTTTTTCTTTTTTTTTCTTTTTTTTTCTTAGTTCATTATTATGAAAACACCATGCCATGTCTAAGAATCCTGGGTATTAGAAATCCATAGTGATATAGCGTTGTATATCTTAAAAAACACAGGAGCTTTCACACTTTTTACAAAGTGCCTCTTCAGTTGAAGAGGCATTCTGTAAAAAGAGCGAAAGCTCCTGTATCTACTAAATATAAAACGTATTTAACTGTATTTTTCATAACCATTATTATTATTATTATTATTATTATTATTATTATTATTATTATTATTATTATTATTATTTGCTTTCCCACAGCATTTCAGCGTCTAAGACTAATCTTAAACAGCAACAAAACCGGATATCTCTTTTTATTATGATTCACCGTTGTCACTCATTACTATGGACAAACAGATCTTTCATAAAGGCCTTCAGAATAGTTTTGTCTTAGCATTGCCTTGTAATAACCAACTCTCTCTCTCTCTCTCTCTCTCTCTCTCTCTCTCTCTCTACTATAGTTACACTGGCCTGGAGCTTTTCGGTGATACATTTGTATTAAACAATAAATAAAACAATGGCGGTGATTAGTCCATTATTAGACGCTACTTAATATATTATGAAATACTAAAGTTAGTTTTCCTTTCATTCAAGACCAATTCTTATATCTATTGAAAAGAAAATCTTACTTTTAAGTGGAGTTTTCTAAAAGATAAACATTACGAGGGGAAATACTGTCTTTGGCACAAGGCATGAAAACAAATAACTAGGCCAGCAAAGACGTATTCATTTGAGATACAGGTAAATTCATCATCATCTCTTCCTCCGCCTATTGACGCAAAGGGTCTCGGTCAGATTTCGTCAGTCGTCTCTATTTTGAGCTTTTAATTCAATACTTCTCCATTCAGCTTACTTCACGTCCTTAGCAATGTAGGTCTGGGTCTTCCAACTTTTCTAGTGCCTTGTGGAGCCAGTTAGAAGTTGGTGAACTAATCTCTCTTGGGGAGTGCGAAGAGCATGCTCAAACCATCTCCATCTACCTCTAATCATGATCTCATCCACATATGGCACTCGAGTAATCTCGCGTATAGTTTTATTTCTAACCCTGTCCTGCCATTTAACTTCCAATTTCCTTCTGAGGGATTTGTTTCAAATCTACTAAATCTATTGGAGATCGTTTCATTATCATACCATGACTCATGTTCATAGAGTAACACCGATCTCACTAAACTGATATATAGCCGGATTTTTATATGTAATTTCAAACGATTTGATTTCCAAATTTTATTTTACCCAGCCATTGTCTGATTTGCTTTTTTTCAATCTTTCACTAAAGTAAAATTCTAAGGACCTTGTATTGGAGATTATAGCTCCTAAATAGTTAAATGATTCTACCTCACTAATCCTTTCTCCATCCAATGATATTTCATCTTCCATTGCATGCTTCGTTCTCATCATCTCTGTCTTTCTTCTATTTATCTTCAGCCCAGCCTCTTGTAATATTTCATGCATTCTGGTAAGCAAGCATTGCAAAACCTGTGGTGTTTTGCTAACAAGGACAGCCTCATCACCATACTCTAGGTCAGCTAAATTCCTATCACCAATCCATTCCAATCCTTCACCAACTCCGACTGTTCTACGCATTACAAAATCCATGAGGAGGATAAACAACATAGGTGACAACACATTCCCTTGGAGTACTCCGCAGTTCACTAGAAATTAATTTGATAAGACTACATTAACATTAACTTTGCACTTGCTATGCTCTTGAATAGACTTAATCAAATGTTCATATTCAAGGGGAATTCCATAATAACGCCGAACTCTCCACAAAATTGGCCGGTGCACACTATCAAAGGCTTTTTTTATAGTGCAAAAATGCCATCAAAAGGGGATTTCTATATTTTACGCATTGCTGTACAACATGTCTCAAAATGAAAATTTGATCAGAGCAACTTATACCTTTTCTAAATCCTGCTTGTTCTTCTCTCAGCTTTTCATCAATCTTTCTCTTCAGTTTATTTTGAATAAGCATACTATATATTTTCATAACAACTGAAGAAAAAGTTATGCCTCTGTAATTATTGCAATCAGTCATTTTTCCTTTTTTTCTATTTTCACCAACGCTCCTAACTCCCATTCATCAGGTTTTGTCTCTTCATACAACATTCTACAGAATAATCTTGTAAGTAGTCTGGGAATCACTTCATTTTCGGCCAGTATCATCTCTGCAGTTATTTCATCGTATCCAGGGGTTTTCCATCTCTTTAGTTTTTTGAGAATTGCTTCGACTTCAAACATACTGAATTCATTCAAGGTCTTCATCAGCTTCAGGTATATCAATCAAATTATTTCCTTCATATCTCCTATTAATAACCTCACTTAAGTGTTCAATCCAACGTTGTCTTTCTTCATCTCCTGTTGCTATAACAGAGCAATCTCTCTTTTTGATGGGTATATGCTTCTTCTTAGCCCCACTCGAGATTTTATTAATTATTCAATGAGCAATTCTTACATCATAGCCACTTCCTGAATTCATAGCTTTGTCAGTGTAATCTGCTATAAGTCTAAATATTCTCTCCAGTCATTCCTGGCTTTTCTTTTGACCTCACTGTCAATACTGGAATACTTAGCATGCTCTACCTTGTAATTTTTATTACTTTCTCGAAAACTTTCAACAATCAATTTCTGTCTTTGTCTCCTTTTTATGGTATCCCAAGTATCATTTGATATCCATGGCTTTCTCCTTGTAACTGCGTGTCCCAAGACTTCACTACCAACTGACAGACATATGTTCTTAATACCACACCATTCTTCATTAATTGTCTCTTAAAGTCTCTAAGATTGCAAATCAATTCCTACATTCAATTGCAAATGTTTCTCTATGCTATTCTTCTACAAGCTTAGTTGTATCAAACCTAGGTATTCTATCCATCTTTCTGTTAAGTGCTTTCAGTTTCAATTTTAGTGTGGCAATGAGGACCTGGTGATCACTACCAATATCTGCACCTCTATAGCTTATAACATTTCTGTGTCCTCCTTCTCTCTTTATTAATGACAATGTGATCTATCTGATTTTTGTAATTGCTACATGGTGAAGTCCATGTATACTTGTGGATGTTCTTGTGTTGAAAAAGAGTACCTCCAATGACAAGATTGTTTGTTAAACAGAAACTTATGAAATGTGCTCCATTTTCATTTGCAACTTCACCAAGACCCTCAACACCCATCACATTCTCTATCCCTTGATTATTCCTACCAATTTCAGCATTAAAGTCACCAATCACAATTTTCATGTCTCTCTCAAGGATCTCATATATTACCCTCTGCAGTTCTTCATAGTATTTCTCTTTCCTTTCTTCAGGTGCATAAGAAAACTATAATACTCATATTGCACTGCTTTGATTTAAACTTTTCTCGTAACAATCAACTATTTACAGCTTTCTACTAGGTTAATGCCTTTTCTGCTCTTGGTGTCATCACCATTCCTACCCTTTCTCTTCCAACTCCAGCTGATCTTCCTGGGTAGATATATATATTGCCTTACTGTAAGTTTTCCGTACCAATCCCCTTACAATGTGTTTTACTTAGGGCAAAGATATCCTAACTATAATTCATAAATTCACTCACCACTTGCTTTAACTTTCCAATCTGATTCATGGTTATAAAACTCCAATTACCTGTTTTAAATTTTTCTTTAGTATTTATAAACAGGGAGCTTTTTAGCAACCTGCTACACCCGGGACTGGGGGACATTCTGTCATCTTCTATTTCCATAGACGATTCATTGGCTAGATACATCAAAGGATAGCCAGTTCCTTGTGATGCACAGTGCCTATCTAACTAAGGCAAGTGACCCCTACCGGTTCATACTAATTCTAGTAAGATCAACCGCCAGGCATCAGGAGTAAAAGCTGAAGAGACAGTTTGTCCATCGCCTTAAATCCAATCCGTCACCCTGGTGCCAGTGACTTCATCGAGATTTAGGGGGGCATTTCCTTCACACCCAAAGCTCTCATTACTTCACCAATTTGCTCATCCGCTTATACGAGTATAACCATTGGCAAACATGGATTTCTAAGATATACTGTCTAGCATGGTAATATACTGCCTAGCATGGTATTTAAGAGGAATTCCATTATAACGCTGGACTTTTTCATAGTCCACAAATGCCATGAAAAGTGGATTTCTATCCACTGCACATTGCTGTACAACATGTCTTAAAACTAATATTTGGTCATTACATCTTCTACCTTTTCTAAATCCCGCTTGTTCATCTTGCAGCTTTTCATCAATCTTTCTCCCTAGTCTCTTTAGAATAAGTATGCTATATATTCTTATGACAACTGACGTACTGTAAACGTGATGCCTCTGTAATTATTGCGATAAGTCAGATCTCCCTTTTTTGCAATTTACACCAACACTTCTAGCGCCCATTCATCAGGTTTAGCCTCTTCACTCCTCATTCTACAAAATTATCTTGTAAGTATTCTGGGAGTCACTTCATTTCCGGCCAATATCATCTGAGAAGTTATTCCATAGTATCCAGGGGCTTTCCATTTCCTGAGTTTTTAAATAATAGCTTCGACTTCATATGCACTGACTTCATTCATAGGCACATCAAGATTTTCATCAACATCATATATATCAATCAACTTATTCCCTTCATATCTCCCATTCATGAGCTCACTAAATTCATTCATCCAACGTTGCTTTTCTTCATCTGCTGTTATAAGAGATTCATATCTCTTTTTGATGGGTATATGCTTCTTCTTTGCCACCATAAAGATTTCATTAATAATTCTATGAGCAATTCTTACACCATAGTTACTTCCTGAATTCATAGCTTTGTCAACCTCATCTGCTTTCCTGTCTAAATACTCTCTCCAGTCTTTCCTGGCTTTTATTTTGACTTTACTATCAATACTAGAATACTTAATATGTTCTACCTTGTAATTTTGATTACTTCCACGAAAACTCTCAACAAACAATATCTGTCTTTGTCTCCTTTTTTATAGTATCCCAAGTATCATTTGACATCCATCGCTTTCTCCTGTAACCGCGTCCCAAAACTTCACTACCAACGGATTGATATACGTTCTTAATATCACACCATTCTTCATTAATTGTCTGCTATTCGTCTTTTAAAGTTACTAAGACTGCAAACCGATTCTTGCATTAAATTGCAAACGTTTCCCTATATTCATCATCTAGAAGCTTAGTTGTATCAAACCTAGGCATTTTATCTACATTTCTGCATTGAGGTCATCAACACATTTTTCTTTTCTCTCTCTGGGATCTCAGTTATTACACTCTGCAGTTCTTAATAGTATTCACCTTTCCTTTCTTCAGGGTATCATTTGTTGTTGCATACCAAACCATAACACTTATATATATATATATATATATATATATATATATATATATATATATATATATATATATATGTATATATATATTAGATATATATATATATATATATATATATATATATGTGTGTGAGTGTGTGTGTACAGTTGGACACAGGAATTCCTGGCATACTACGCTCTGGGAAAGTGTACCATGTCACACCATTACTGAGTGGTGAGTAACAAAACAAATAGTATAGGGAGAGATGACATCAATAGTCAGTGGGGCTACACACAGGAACTCTCCACCACAGAGTAAGGTATATCAGGAATTCCTGTGTCCAACTGTACCTATGTCTGTCTGTGTGTGTGTGGGGGGGGGGGGCAGATGAGATATTGTGGAATTTTTCAATAATTGTCTTTATTTTTTCCATATCAACAGATTGCAGAACTTGAAATGCTCATTTTAGGTTCAACCTATCATAGCACTAAAAGTTTTGAAGCATGATGATTACTTACCACGATATCTTATATCAATATAATTTTAGTAGACTAATGTTTGGCTTTTAAATAGGGTGTGTTAAGACTTGATTTGCCACAACCAGTTATGACTGCAATAAAATTTAATATAATTAAGCTTAATCCCGAAGCAGATTATATAAGACCTCTTGATAAGAATGTTTCATCTTATTTCCTTGCCTTACTTATTACTTAGTTTTTGTGACTTGTGAGGCCCAAGGAATAAGAATTTTTTTTTTCCTAATTAAATTTCACTTTCAAAACTACTCAGTAAATAGCAGAGTTGAGACAACGTCACTCAGTCTTGCCCAATAATCTTAATGTACTAAAAAATGACGTCTTTACTCTTTATTGCCAACAGCCTCCGTCCTCGAAGTGATTTTCATCTGTAATGTTTAAACGACAACTCCTAACACTTAACGTTGGTCTTGATGACATGGTCGTTAATAAGTTACCGACAATATCTGCCTTTAAGAGTGAACTCCCGTTCAGAACAATAGGGAAGAAGACTTACAAATCACTGCCTTTAGATGAAGCACCCCTACGGGGCATCTTATATTACAACGAATTTCCCCAAGAGAAGGATAATCCTCCTCACTATCCCCACTCCCCTCAACCCCCTCCCAGGATTTTCAGGTGTTGAAGTAACAAATAACCATTCACTTTCTCACTTGGGTAATTCACTGCCTGCCACATGAAGACAAAAACAGAGAGAGAGAGAGAGAGAGAGAGAGAGAGAGAGAGAGAGAGAGAGAGAGAGAGAGAGAGAGAGAGAGAGAGAGAGAGAGAGAGTGTTTGTGCACCTTCATCTAATCAGTGGCTTATCTGAGAAACTGAAAAGTAAATTGTAATGATATTGTCATTGCCAAGAAGGATCTCGAGGCCAACACGTGTATCCGAGTCAAATGACTATCATTTATTAAAGAGAGAGAGAGAGAGAGAGAGAGAGAGAGAGAGAGAGAGAGAGAGAGAGAGAGACTAAGCCAAGAAGTGTATGATGATTATACTGTAGTTGCTTATTGCAGGTAGTCAGATACTATGCCTTTAATAATAACGCAGACACGATAGCTTATCATTATGTTCACTGTCCAAGGATCTATTATCTCTATCCAATTTATTATCGATAAAATATGATTCCCACACTTTTCATATTTGACCTTCCGTTGTGTCTTTACTTGATATAAGTACTTCTTGCAAATTTAACCAAAATGCTATCTATGCGAACAATTTAAATTCGAATACGTCCAGTTTTCGTATTCTGTATTCATATTCGGAATGTTTGATGTTATCGTTCAGTAGGAAAAGATAATTCAAGAGCCTTTAAACGTCAGGCAATGATTTCTTTTTTTTAGAAACTTCAAGTCCTCCATAGTAGCCGGTCATATTAAGACTTTCCTCCTCTTTTTATACAAAGGCTAGTAAGAAGGCAACCAAATATCCTTATATAAACCAAGTTTAATTCAAGGTTTAAAGGCCACTCATAAATGTCAGAGGCAAGAGTCAGTGACAAAGTCCTAACAAGAAAATGCCCTGGAGACTATTTACATACCCATGTGATCAGCGCCCAAGCCCACTCTCCACCCAAGGGATGACCAGTTATTATTACTACTATTATTATTATTATTATTATTATTATTATTATTATTATTATTATTATTATCATTTTTGCAAGCTATGCTATAACAATAGTGGGAAAAGCAGGATGCTATGCCCAAGGGCTCCAACAGGGAAAAATTAGCCCAGTGAGGAAAGGAAACAAGGAAATAAATAGACTAATAGATAATTGATGAACAGTCAAAATAAAACATTCTAAGAACAGTAACAATATTGAATTAGATCTTTCATATATAAACTATAAAACTTGAAATAAAAAAAATAAAATTGAAGAAAAACAAGATAGAACAGCAGGCCCAAGTGTACCCTCAAGCAAGAGAACTCTAATCCAAGACAGTGGAAGACCATGGTACAAAGGCTATGACACTACCCAAGTTTAGAGAACAATGGTTTGATTTTAGAATGTCCTTCTCCAAGAAGAGCTGCTTACTATAGCTAAAGAGCCAAGAGGAAAGCAGCCACTGAGTAATTACATTGCATTAGTTAACCCCTTGAGCGAAGAAGAATTTTTGGTAATCTCAGTGTTGTCAGGTGTGCGAGGACAGAGGAGAATGTGTAAAGAATAGGCCAGACTATTCGGTGTATGGGTAGGCAAAAAAATATTGAGCCGTAACCATAGAGAGGGATTCAATTTAGCACTGCCTGGCTAGTCACAAGACCCAATGACTCTCTAATGGTAGTATCTCAACGGGTGGCTGGTGCCCTGGCCAACACCCTGTAGATCCAAAAA
>NC_090726.1:158238368-158253368 GCF_036898095.1 Palaemon carinicauda
TATATATATATATATATATATATATATATATATATATCTTTTTCTGAGTGGGGGTAACTTCACGTGGTGAAAGGGTTTGCGTATCACCATGATCAGCAAAGCTCTACAAGTCAGGGCCACCCATATTAGGTTGGTTTGCCGTGAACGATCAAACGAAAATCTCCCACCCACACCAATCCACACACTGGCCAGCGTGGTGATGAAAACTGGCTAAGATCCAGACATGAATTGATATGTTTGAGGCCTTTGTCCTGCAGTGGACTAGAAACTTCTGCATTAGTTATTGTTCTGTATATATATATATATATATATATATATATATATATATATATATATATATATATATATACATATACATATATATATATATATATATATATATATATATATATATATTAATGTTTGTGTTTCTATGTAATTACATTGACTGATAGATAAATAGATAGATCGATAGCATCAGAAAAATTGTGGGGGTGGGCGAAAGTGTTCAAAGTGTTCATAAATACAATCCAAAATCTAATCGAGGATTATATAGGTGAAATGGAATGTGGGAAGTGGAAGCAATGAATGCATAGTCTATTATTATTATTATTATTATTATTATTATTATTATTATTATTATTACAAGTTAAGCTATAACCCTAGTTGGAAAAGCAAGATGCTATAACCCCATGTGTTTAAACAGGGAAAAATAGCCCAATGAGGTTTGAAACAAGGAAATAAATGAAGAATGTAAAGGAGTGACAGCAGAGTACAAAAGGCGGGAAGTTGATTATTATAATGGCGAAAAGATTAGTGACGGGAGTATAACTGTTCATTATTTGGCTGACGTGAAAATGAAGATAAATGTCATTTAAATTGGAGACAAAATAAAGAATTGTTTGTAAATTTAATAGAAATAATCATTTATATTAGAAATCGAGAGGAACACATAAGGAGAATAAATATGCTTGTGATACTTGATGCGTGACTTGGATCTTTACTTACTAACTCGTGTTATATTGAATGGAGTTTCTCTTCATGCATGCTCTGATATAGGCTGTAGCCTTAGCCCCAATCTCTTAATATATCTTTAAAGACGAAAAGTGATTAATAACCATATCATTTTTTAGCTCAAAGTCTTGAATATAAAATTAAAACAGAAGCATTAAAACGGAAAAGCCTGTATTTCATCTATTTTTATTCTAGTTTTAGTTGGCTTCTTATTGTTTCCATTTTTATTTTACTTTTAATTTGGTTCTAACTGCAATACTATTTCTCTTTTCATTCTTTGTCGTGCTTATTCTCTAAGAATTACCTCTGAACAAGGCTCCTTAATTTTACAATTGGAGAACAGGGTCTTCCTCTTCTCTCTTACATCTATTTAGACACTAAGCTTCTTTCTTTATTACGCATCACTTGGCTTCATATTTTACTATTTTCTTGGTATTCATTTCAAAATTCGACAACTTTTTTTTTAT
This sequence comes from Palaemon carinicauda, assembly GCF_036898095.1. Classification (NCBI taxonomy): domain Eukaryota; kingdom Metazoa; phylum Arthropoda; class Malacostraca; order Decapoda; family Palaemonidae; genus Palaemon; species Palaemon carinicauda. The sequence goes on from NC_090726.1 coordinate 158,239,829, forward strand.
TATCTCTTTTAGTCACTAGGCTTCCTTTTCGGTTCCGTTGTGTATTGGTATTTGAGATATTCATATCACGACTTTTGTTACCTCCGCCAACAAAGTTGGGAGGAATTTATGTTTTTGCCCCTGATTGTCTGTTTGTTTGTGTGTGAACATATTTCTGGCAACATTTAATCATAGAGTAGTGGAACTTTCAGGCAATAATTGTTATGTTGAGACGTGGAAGTGATTCAATTTTGAAAGTCCTAGATCAAAGATCAAGGTCAAGATCGAGCAAAAAGTCGACCGAATTAATTCTTTAATATCTTGTTTATTTTTTTCTCAATATAATCTAGCCTTTTATTTTCATGCCTTCTATATGGACTCTGTTCTTAGTCCGATCAATTCTGCCGAAGGTTCCTTCAGACACTGAACTAGCACCATGATTTTTGGCAATCCCTGCTTGCTGCGCCATTCTTTAAATACTATTTATAACTTTACAGTTGAATTTTCCTAATCATTTGGATATTCTTATAACTCAGTTTTGGATATTTATTGTTTGAATGAAAAATAGACTAATGTCTTCAATGATTCATTTTGTGTTAGTCAGAAACTTAGTTTGGTAGATATTTTGATGTAGCCTAAGTGATTAACACAAAGAGATTAACAACTATTATCTCCACTCTCAACCCGTAAAGATGAGAGTCCTGAAAAAATACAAAATTTTTCGAGAAAAATTGTTATACAAAACTAGTAAACCTATAAGTTTGATATCAATATTCTGACACCAATATAATGATCTTACAGCTCTTTTATGCACGTGGTTTTATATTGGCATTTCAATAACAAACAATACTTTCCCATTTTAAAATTCCTGAAACAGAATATTGTTATGAAAAAAAAAAAGGAAACAAAATGAAATGGAAAAATAAAACCATTTACGTAATGAATTAAGATACGTTTCAGAAAATATTACTTGAATAAGAAAAACATATATATATAAGAGAAAAAGTGGAAGCTGTTGAAATTTACTACTTGAGTAGTATATATGGTATTAGAAAAATAGATAGGGTGAGAAATGTGGAGATACATAGAAGTAGTAAAAAAAAAAAAAAAAAAAAAAAAAAGACTAGCGAAGATGGATGGATTTACTCGAATATTTTGGGGAAAATAAATTTTTTGGAAAGACTAAAAGATAAGAAATAAACATCAGTTCTGAATTCTGATGTGCCAAGGGGCTCAGGCAGTATAAGAGTATGTGCAAGATTAGATAGGAGTGAATGGTGCGGTATCTGTAGGAAGGTTTGGTGAGCTTTCTTAGTGTGTCTCATTAGGACCTATTAGACCAGGTTTAAAGGTATAAAGGCCGCTCATGATTGACAGAGGTAAAGGACAGTAACTGTGCCACAAAAACTGACCAAACATACCTATGATCAGCGCCCAAGCATATCCCACCCCTCTCCGTCCAGGGAGGACCAGGCAATGGCTGCTGAAGACCTATATGCTCCCTCCAAACTCCTCATTCTTTGTTCACAAGAATGGTGATGCTGCAGACACTACAAGAAACTTTAGAACTTGAGCGGGCCTTGAACCTATAAGTACGGTTTGTCTTAATCCACGCTTCCTGAGAATAAAATCAGCCTTACCCAGAAATGTTTTGACATTTCTTTTACGTCTGTTGATTATACACTCTAAAGGTGTTTCTTATGCTTACAGATTTCTCCAAATTTACACTTGATTGCTTTTAGACTTGTGTACTGTAGTCGTTGTCTACCGCATTATCTGCCAAAGCTACAAAATAGTTGTCTTGAAATATAGCTTCGGCGACTTTACCAATGTGGTGGATTTTTGTTATAAGGAAAGAACTAAATGTGTTTTTTTTTTTTCTTTTTTTTTTTTTTGGTAGTCTCACTCACTACATGTTTATATGTTCCCCATTTTAATTCTAATCCATAATTCGCTAGTAAAAGTGTGAATATCTAAGCGATTGTTGTGTTGTTTTCGTTTCAAGCCACCCACTGTGAGGGTAAACGAGTTTGATAGGGAGCATATATTGTATCTATTTATTTACAGTTTCTATAAATTCCATATGTATATAAAAATACACAAATATATGTGTATGTAAAATGGCTTACGCAACACATATATACATATTTATATACATCTGTCTATAATGTACAAGTGTATGTATGTGTATATATATATATATATATATATGTATACGTGTATGCGTGTAAGTATATATAATATACAAATATATATATATATATATATGTGTGTGTGTGTGTATATATATATATATATATACATATATATATATATATATATATGCGTGACTAAAGTTCGTCTTTTTTATTTATAACCTCTCCGAAGAGCGAAACATGGACTGCTTAAGGTACACTTGATACAAAAACCCGCTAACCTAAGATATAAATAGAAACCATGTACCTGACTGAGAGAGAGAGAGAGAGAGAGAGAGAGAGAGAGAGAGAGAGAGACGAGCGGTATTAGCTAGAGTCATTCTGTGAGTGCGAAAAGCTAGATTAGAGGGGGTTGAATACTTAGATTAGAGGGGAACGATATCAGATTGTGTGGCTGCAAGGGTTGGAATTGTGGTCTGGGCGTAATGGTCGTGGCTCAGGATCTAAAATGAAGGCTTAGTCTGGCTGCTAAACCCAGATTTTAAACCGAACCTGGAAGTCGCCGAGTTTGTAAAAGCCTTTTTCGTGTTCTCACAATTGTTTGAGTGTTCTGAATATCAACTTCAATCATTTTATTCTGCGGTTCCTGAAAATTTTAGGATTCAGATTAAAGGGTATTTTGCCTGCTGAGGGAACTAATGGTAGTTATGTTTTCAGCAGTGTGGTGTTCTTGTCAGCTTGAAAAAAATGGGTAATATAAAACAAAGATACTTGCATGAGGTGAAAATGCAAATCATGAATAAGTTTTCGGGATCGCGTTTTTATCAATATTGACCAAACTTATTTAAACAAATTATAATATTTTGGATGGCTAGTTTAGATAATCCTCCAGTATTCTGATGCCTTTGTTTCTTGTTTATAAAAGAACTAATGCTATCATCAATATGTTGAATGTTGATGGGTCATTTTTGTGTAAGTTTCTTTTCCAAGATAATTTTGGATCAATCCAATGTAATTTAAATAAGATTATTCAATAAAAAATATTTTCATTACCATTTCCGTGTGTATTATATGGAATTTATATATATATATATATATATATATTCATCCATTGTATATACGTATATATATACACACACACACACATATATATATATATATATACATACACACACACTATATACCCCTTGTTGAAAGGGGTATATGGATATAGTAACATCTGCGCATGTTTTTATCAGTTTAATTTTTCATTCTAATGATTCGATAATTCATTTATACACGACATAAAGTAAGTGATACATTCAAATAGGCTGTTTAACTAGTGTCATTTTGTCTTTTTAGGTACAATTAATTTAAGGACAAATTGCTGCTTCCTTAATCATGTGGACAATCTGAGTATCTTAATGAGAATTTCTCAATGTCACAGCCAAGACCAATGAGAGAGAGAGAGAGAGAGAGAGAGAGAGAGAGAGAGAGCAGTAATCCAAATCAACAAAAAAGAGAGAAAAGTGATTGAAAGCACCAGAGAGAGAGAGAGAGAGAGAGAGAGAGAGAGAGAGAAATCTAATACACCAAAAGAAGAGACAGACATTAAAGTAATTCAAACCCCCAAAGAGAGAGAGAGAGAGAGAGAGAGAGAGAGAGAGAGAGACTATCAGTTCGTTTTCATGACCTCCCAACTAGATCTACCGCAAGCGATATGTTTAAATTCTTCTTCATGTCCAAGAAGAACTTGCAATTCCCGCCGTGTAACATTGTGCCCAGGTGAGGGAGATAATAAAAACGATGTTGTCAACGCCGGAGGTAGCTTTCGATTACCCCCGAAATAAGATGATCCGACGAGTGTTTCAACCCGCATAATGAGATGTGTGTGTCTCTCACAAAATATGGCCGACAGTGAACGAAGCCCCGTGAGCATCTCTCGGTTCTTCTGCGACGGGAATTAGGTGTTGCTTTGTAATGGGTTGACACCATCCCCTCGAACGGGGTATGGGGGCAGGGGGGTGGGGCAGATTGAACGTCTGGGGGAGTGAGGGGATGATGATAATGGTTGCAGCAACTAATGCCATGTGATTGACCCACGGGACTGGGTATTTGGTAAATCACGTGGAAATTGGGAATCCCCTGTTATTTTTTGCATGATGATTGATCACCGGCCTTGGCTACTACCGACCGGGAGTTGCTATATCATCATCATTGCGCTCGAATCTTGCCTACCGCACCGAGGTACGCAAGTGCACAGGAACACACAGATGCTTTCATTATCACCGCAGTAATTATTCACTTACAATAAACCGTTTAATTTTTTTTTTCTAATTTAAAGAGCACCGCTTTATAACTCAAATAGGAAATCATTAAATTGTAATACGTTAAGCATATACATCCGAGTTACTCTATAAAGAAAGAAATGGAATATCTAGAAATTTATGAATATATAGATGGACAAAGATATTGAAATAGACGGACACTAACCCCAGGACTACAAGTGTGTGTGTTACGGGAGTTTCAATGCAATACTGACGACCCTTTTCTGCAAATGTAATTAGCAGCTTACGTTGTCGGCGTACTCCTTGATTCTCCAATAAGTACACACATACAGGCATACACAGACAGAAACACAAACACAAACATACACACACACATATATATATATATATATATGTATATATATAAATATATATATATATATATATATATGAGATCTTGTGCTCTAACAAAGAACATGCTAATAAATATTTTTGGCAGTTTAGACACAAAATTACACAGGAATATCAAGCAGAACTGCAGCAGACTGCCTGTATACCTTTTGGTTACAGATAAGGAATGATACAGGGTTGTGACATGTTGTAGTTTTAGTTACAGAGATAGCAGCCTAATGACCTATTTGACGAGACTCTTGGAATCTAATATAAAATCACCGGTTTGCTGAGTATTACAGCCTCTTCTGCAAGGATTTAGGTTTCTTTCACTGACTCTGCTTTTCAAGATTCCTAAATTCTTTCAGCTTACAATAATAATACCTTCCGGTTTAAGGCTTTATCCTTCTTTCCAATCCTTATTTTACCTTTTCTTTTGGCTGTGGTGATGATCCCTTTCTGAGTGGGGATACCTTAACGTCGTGAAAGGGTCGTGTAACGCCCTGATCAGCAAAGCTGTACTAGTCAGGTCCACCCATACTAGGTTGATTTGCTGTGAGCGATCGTGCTAAAGTCTCCGACCATCACCACCTCACATCACCACCTAGCTGTGGCCAGCGTGATGATGAAAACTTAGCAAATGCCAGCCATGAAATGAAGACATATCTGGGGGCTTTGTCCTGCAGTGGACAAGAAACGGCTGCATTTTTGTTGTTGATAAATATGTGTGTATATATATATATATATATATATATATATATATATATATATATATATATATATATATACATATATATATATATATATATATAATCGTTTAATCGTGTTTATACTTTATTCATATGAGCCACAAATATCCCTTAATATCGAATTAATTCTGCCTCGGGATGAGAAACCCGAGGGGAGAATTAACTCAATGATAATAGCTGCTGGTGGTCCAGGGATTCGAACCCGGAACAATCGAAACTGAGGTTCGAGTGACATAACACTTGGCCAAGTGGTCAGTCACTGAAACCTCAGTTTATATTGGACCGGGTTCGAATCCTTGGACTACCATAAGCTATTATCATAAAGTTAATTCCCCTTTTGGGTTTCTGATCCCGAGACAGAACGAATTAGATATTAAAGGGTAATTGCGACTTCATATATATATATATATATATATATACATATATATATACGCATATATTTATATATATATATATATATATATATCATGTATACATAAACATACAGCGTGTAGAGAGAGAGAGAGAGAGAGAGAGAGAGAGAGAGAGAGAGAAAGATTCACCAGATACTCGTGTAATTTTATGACAACTTAACTTTTCTATTTCCTCACACTTTAGTGATACACTTATCACAACAAATCAATATAATAGATAACGCGTCATTCTTGCTACTTCACGTGGAGAGGATTCATCCCCACCACGGAAGTAAGTGTTTCTTGAACTCCCCATTAGAATTCATGGCTAGTATTGCTAAAATAATATCCAAAAAGTGTAAAAATAATCCAGACATTTAGAGGTAATTGTGGTTAATAAGAATGCAAACACACATACATATATATAAACACACACACATATATATATAAAATATATATATAAATATATATATATATATATAAATATATATATACATATATATATATATATATAAATATATATATATATATATATACACTCCTATATATACAGTATAAATATATATATATATATGCGTATATATATGTGTATATACATTATATATATTATATATGTGTATGTGTGCGTGTGTGTGTATACACATACATAGATAGATATATCTTAAAGTTTTCATTTATCAATAATTTTCAATTAATTTTAAAATATCCAAATATTTGTGTATCTTAAATTTTCACCACCATAGCCTTTATATTGAAATGAAATTTTGTTGTTACAACCATTGTATACTCGACGAAGAATCATGTAAAAACTGATTCGAAACGCGTACCGACACCAAATACTGAATGGAAAAACGTAAATGTAGTTTTCGTGATATCCGGAAAACTAAGTGGAGCTATCTTATATTTCCATACGCTACTAAGATCTCTATTAATTGTAAAAGTAAAGTAACATGCTAAATTACAAATTTACATTTGTGTGTGTGTAAATATATACTGCATGCCATTAGGTGAATATCATCGTTATGCAATTATAATCAAGGGTAATTGGAGATACAGGTCCTGTCTGTTACTGAGGCTTATAAAAACGAATCTTTGCAGCCTTAAAATTATCGAGAATAAATATTTGGTTTACATTCTAGTAATATGCAACTCTTCACAAAATAAAAAATAATCTTTACTGTCTTCAATCTCTGATGGACTTAATAAAAAGAAATATTAAAAGGAATCATTCTTAACATAATCGATGCCATTGCAGTCTTCACTGTCTTCCATTTCTGATAGACTTAAAAAAAGAAATATCAAGAGGAATTATTCTTAATATAATCGATGCCATTGCACTCTGGTTTGGACAACAAATGAGCGAATAATTACATCTCTGCACAATCCCCTCGAAGAAAGAGGTCGTCGTCAGACCCGGGTATGGGAACGAAAGCAATTGTCCCGAAATGGCAAATAAATGGAATAAAGCGCACAGTCATGGCGTCAGGAAATTGAGTAGCGGTAGACGAGTTGAATGTAAAGTTGAATTGCGTCTGCTATTTGGGGACATTGTGTTGCAAATTACAGACTGGGGAAAAAAAGATATCTTCTTCCTGTATAATAATTTCTTTCATTTGTGATTTCATCGCTGCATGATATATATTCAATTCTGAATTGAATATTATCAATGGTTATTGGAGAGTAGCTTAAAAGGGATTATTATAGGATATTATACACTTAGAGATATTGTAGGGAAGACCTTTGTCTGTATTTCACTAAAATACTCTTTTAATGTCTACAATTGACATTTTATATATCATAAGTGGTCATTTCAACTACTGTAACGAAAAGATTATAAGAGAGATGTGGAAAGTCAAAAGGAATTCAGCATGGCAGGTGGACGATGGAAAGAATAAGGCGATTGAGTTTTTCAATATTATGAGCCTTAAATAAAGGCTACACGTATTCGAGTAAAGATTAGATACATACATTTTTTAACAAATAAGAATCTTTTCGCAGTTCTGGACTTGCGGATACTCTCCAGGGCGCCATATTTTGAGAGGCCTTAATATTATTTGCTATTTGATACAGCGGTTTCGTGAGGCAACGCTGCCAAGATTGTTTTGAAACAAGAAAAAATACGAATAGAAATCATTGCAAGAAAATCCTTTCATCGGTTCTAAAAATTGTGTTTAAATAACACCCCCCCCCCCCCCCCCATATAATATCAAACCCAACTGGTGTGCAGATCAAACTGAAAGGCTAAAAATAGGAATGCGTGCGTGGCGTTCACAGATGTTAACAGGTTCATGTTGGAAATGAATGGAAACGGTCTCTATTCATCAATGCAACAGAAGAGGAAATAACAGCACTGGTGTATCATCACAAGCGTCTAGACTCGGCATCGTCTTGGGATTGTGCAAAGCCTCGGTTTATAGCACTCAAGCACATATCAAATAGAAAACAATAAAGAGAAACAGACAGAAAAGTACAGAGTTCGCCTCCAAAGACATGCCATTACTCATGCTATCCATCATCTGGCCAGACCTAATAACACCTGTTCTTGGAAGGAATAAGCAACCGAAGGATGATGATAAGGAAGAGGAACACCGAGAGAGAAAATGGGTTATGAAAACGTCGCTAATGGAGCCCTCACAAGATAGTGTTACTGAGAGTATGCAATAAATCCGGCCCCGGGCCAGGTAAGGAGGACTAGGCTGTCTTTTGGGTCTCTTGAAGAACCACAGAAAAACAAATCACAGAAATAGCCATGTGGCTGAAAGTCCATTGGAAACTGTAACCTTAACGATTTAGTCACAATTCTAATGTTTAAAGAAAAGTTAATAAAATAATATTCTACGAATTTATAACAGAAAAACAATCACTTATCAACTTGAGAGAGAGAGAGAGAGAGAGAGAGAGAGAGAGAGAGAGAGAGATTTTACTATTCATATATCATTTTTAAGATTTTTTTGTTTTGTTTTCTTATATATATAAAATCATAATCATTTTAGAATATATGAAACTTTTTCCAATGTTTAGTTATATGTTTTACGTTAACTTTCAACTGAAAACTTTCTTTGATCAACCGTATTCTACCACTTTTGAGTTTTGATTTTGATTAAGCTGCGAAAATAATACAGGTTACAAACAGAATATAAGGATTTTAATGGATAATTGTCTGACGTCCTAGTACTCGCCTCATCTCCAACAGATAGTTGTTGGGTAGACATTCTATTGATTCTCTTTTAAATAACTTCAAGACGATAATAAAAACATATTTACGCTGTGCATCTTTGTAGTGTATCATCGTGATCACTTTATTGTGTTAATTGAAATTCCGTATCGCGGCCTAATTTGGAAGAATTTTAAATTTGCATTGGTCAAAAAAACCAACGTATCTTCAATCTCTTTTTTGATATCTTAATTGATACTAACATTTCTTTGTTTGGTTCGATTTCCATGTTCAGAAAGATACTGTTGAGCTCTCTCATAAATATGCATTTTTAAATATCATCTCAAAAGACATTTACTCAATTCATGATATTTCATAACATTACGAATATCTCTTGCCTATACATATAAAATATCATTGTTCCTTCAATGCTACATACTAATATATCCCATATTTCCTTTTAAATCAGTATCATTAAAGTTCGCCAGCTATTATATTCTGATAGTTTTACAAGGTTCTACAGAGTACCTTTATATGTCACTATTTACCAAATATTGTGTTCAACTATAGCGCCATTTTCACCTAATCAACAAAGCCTTTGATTATTTTTTATTCTTTTCGTTATAATCTATATCCAATAAAGTCTTGTTCCGGTCAACAAAGTCCTCTGTCTTTGTTTTTAATTATTACTTTGACATACTCTAAGTTGATGCCCATAACGGTCGTTACGATAAATTTGTTACACTGGTCTTAAAATAGGGCAGTTGTACAGTCGTACATTTATATTATAACCAGGGTTTAAACTTGAGCATGTGGCCATTACCTTAGATGCTGTTGCTTTTTACCCAAGATTACCTTAAAACTTTTCCAACTTCCTTAAATTTGAAGATAGTGCAGCTAGAATTACCTTAAAAATATCATTACCTTAAAAATTATCTCGAAACCATGAAAATTACCTTAAAAAGTTTAAACCCTGATCATAACCATCTAGTTTACTTGCTTTTGGTAATATAACTAATGTATACATCAGGTTAATGTCACCTGTAATGCCTCTTAGTTGTGTAACAGATATTCACAAATGTCCGTCATGATTCAAGAGTTATTGAAATAGCTATTATGTATAGTTAAGTACTTTAGCAAACACCATTATCTCTTCTTATAAACATGTATGCATATACATCAAAGTACCAAATATATAAAATTATCATATCACAAAGTTTTATACCATGTAGTGTATATTTTATATATATATATATATATATATATATAAATATATATATATACATACATATACATATCTATAATGTATATATACATATATAATATATATATACATAAAGTATACATTTATAATGTATATATAATGTATAAATATATATATATACATATATATACAAATATATATATATATATATATATGTATACAAATATACATATATATATATATATATATACTGTATATACTGTACATATAATGTATGTATATATATACATATACATATATATATATATATATATGTGTGTGTGTGTGTGTGTGTGTAGGAGCTATAAAGAGAGAGAGAGAGAGAGAGAGAGAGAGAGAGAGAGAGAGAGAAAGAGAGAGGTCTGGCAAGCACCGAAGGCTACATTTCAGAAAAGAAAATTAATAAGAGGAAGCCTAGAGTTTTCGGCTTGATTAAGTGTATAATTTTCTTTCCATGAGAGACGGATGATTTACCGTCTGCTTCTGTCCCCCGCCATCAACCTCTCCCACCTCATAAATCTTCCCATTTTCGACGTCATGCAATCATCCTTCGTCTGGTGCTGCTGCTGTAACAGCGAGACAGAGACAATGGCGAATATTACAGCCATTACAGATGTCATTCAAACTGAGTACAAGCGAAATTGACGTGTTGCCTCTCTCGCCGTTCGGGACCTGGCGGTTTTCACACGGGATCGGGGCGAAGAGGTCCTCTTACCACATGATAAAACTTCCACCCCAGTGATACTTATGCCGGTCGCAGGGGAAAATCACTGTCATTGGTGTAATAAAAGTATAATCCTATTACTGTTTTGCCGTAACTAGTGCTGCTTGCTGCTTCTGTCAGTGTTACGTCTTTCTTTTTTTCTATTCTTCACTTCTTTTTCTTTTATTTGACTTTTTTGTTTTTTTACCTTGCTTTATCATTTCATGGGAGAGGGGTTTGGCTAGTGTTACCGGTTTCTAGTGCCTTTTCAATGAATTATCTACTTTCTTTGGTTAATTTAGTCTAGTCATAATTCACCAGTTACGTGAAGGAGGGTGAATTACCATAAATGGGTAATAGAAAATCGTGGTGCTGTTTCTTCTTCAAAGCATACTCATATCTTTTTAGCGGCAGGGGGAGGGCAAGTGAAGAAGGATGAATAGAAAAAAAATAAGAATAAGGTAGAGAAACATAAAGAATAAAATGTCCCACTGCCATTTCACTCGACTCCGTTCAGCGAATGACAAAGTTTTTGCGGTACCTAATCGAAATGCCCCGGGGGTTTTTGCTCCGGGTTCCCGACGAGTTTCAAAGGCCGTCCGCGAAACGGAACTACAGTACAAAGGGTGATATGGACATTTAATAGCTAAGAACAGTTAAGAAATCCCAATCGCAGGTGACACAATAATCTCCCCGGACGCAGTCGAGGATCGTCTAGGTGGGAACTCGCCATCAGACGCCGTCTGATATTAAGTTGATTGGGTGTTACAGTGGAAGTCTTGATTGCATATTAATGATAGCCGTATGGAAAAGGGTTGGAAAGAAGGCAAAGAGTCGCATTTTTCGTCCATATATTGTCCACATAGATAAAATGAATCCTTCGCAACAGAACGCCAGTAGAACATCAGCAACAAAAGATTACCGAGGAAAAGAAACACTTGTAACGAAGTATGATTTACGACAAAGGACCATCTACAATGTTTATACAGTTACTTCATAAACAAGGATTATTCAGACAAAATAATACGACTAAAGGCAATTCATGACAGTTGAACAATGGATGAAGCATAGTATTATTGAAGAATATCTCAGGAAACGGGGCACTGATAATGTAGAAATTGTAAGCTGATAAGTATGACAAGGAATTGCTTACAACTAAAGATCACAGGAAAGAATAACGTTGCAACGAACATAATGATAATGGACATGGCATGACAACGGATCAATGACCAAAAGATCCACTGATCAAATAGTTGTTACTGACAGTGTACTCGCGACAGAAGTGGCAAGAGGTGAAAAAGAATCACGGCAAAACAAATCAATCCTTAAGCTACGAAAGTGACGACTCGCGAGTGGGATCAGGTGTAGCACAAACTTAGAAAATTCAATAAAGAAAACAAGTAAATCGTTAAATTGCGGAGGAAACCTCAGCAGTATATCCTACGCAACTTCTAAGATGAAGTAATTCATCATCTAATACAAATTACCACTACAGGGCATAGACATTTGCCAACCTTTTCCTCCACTCAAGTTTCAAGTTTCTTAAGTTTAACTTGAACGAACAGTAAAAGACAAAAGAGACGCGATTTTAAAGACCCAAATCGTAACCCAAGGATATATACAGTAAGTGATAATGCTAAAAAATGTAATCTTTCATTGAAATAACCTCATAAACTAATTTTACAAAGATAATAACCGGGGAATAAACAGTTCTTAGCAAGAGATAAAATTGTAAGCAAATACATGCATTCACGCATTTGTGTTAACACACTACATTAGTTCAAGTCTAAGCTCATAATTATACTTTTTTATCATCATCATCTCCTACACCTATTGACGCAGAAGACCTCTGTTAGATTTCGCCAGTCGTCTCTATCTTGAGCTTTCAATTCAATACCTCTCCATTCATCATCTACTTCGCGCTTCAGATTCCTCATCCATATAGGCCTGGGTATTCCAACTCTTCTAGTGCTTTCTGAAGCCCAGTTAAAAGTTTGGTGGACTAATCTCTCGGGAAGTGCGAAGAGCATGCCCAAACCATCTCCGTCTACCGCTCATCATAATCTCATCTACATATGGCACTCGAGTAATCTCTTACAATTTCATTTCTAATCTTGTCCTACCATTACACTCCCAATATCCTTCTGAGGGCTTTGTTCTAAAATCTACTAAATCTGTTGGATATTGTTTCAGTGTTATACCATGACTCCTGTCCATACAGTAACATCGATCCCACTAAACTGATATTTAGTCTGATTATTATGTCATTTCAGGCTATTTGATTTCCAAATGTTACTTAACCTAGCCATTATCCAATTTTATTTTTTCAATCTTTCAATAAATTCTAATTCTAATTCATAGTTCCTAAATACTTAATGATTCTACCACATCAATCCTTTCTCATCCTAATAATATATAATCTTCCATTGCATATTCTGTTCTTATCATATTTTCCTTCTATTTATCTTGAGATCAATCTCACGTGATATTTCATGCATTCTGGTAAGCAAGCATTGCAAATCCTGTGGAGTTCTGCTAATGAGGGCAGC
>NC_090726.1:158258368-158280868 GCF_036898095.1 Palaemon carinicauda
AAAATGTCGACTGAATATTTTTAATTATGCCAAAAGGATTTCTCTCTCTCTCTCTCTCTCTCTCTCTCTCTCTCTATAAAGGTACTTCAAAATGTAGACTGAATATTCTTAATTAGGCCAAAACGATCTCTCTCTCTCTCTCTCTCTCTCTCAATAGGTACGTCAAAATTTCGACTGAATATTTTTAACTAAGCCAAACGATCTCTCTCTCTCTCTCTCTCTCTCTCTCTCAATAGGTACTTCAAAATGTCGACTGAATATTTTTAATTATGCCACAACGATCTCTCTCTCTCTCTCTCTCTCAATAGGTACTTCAAAATGTAGACTGAATATTCTTAACTAGGCCAAAACGACCTCTCTCTCTCTCTCTCTCTCAATAGGTACTTCAAAATGTCGACTGAATATTCTTAATTAGGCCAAAACGATCTCTCTCTCTCTCTCTCTCTCTCTCTCTCTCAATAGGTACTTCAAAATTTCGACTGAATATTCTTAATTAGGCCAGAACGATCTCTCTCTCTCTCTCTCTCTCTCTCTCTCTCTCTCTCTCAAAAAGTACTTCAAAATGTCGACTGAATATTCTTAACTAAGCCAAACTATCTCTCTCTCTCTCTCTCTCTCTCTCTCTCAAAAAGGTACTCCAAAATTTCCACTGAATATTCTTAATTAAGCCAAAACGATCTCTCTCTCTCTCTCTCTCTCTCTCTCTCTCTCTCTCTCTCTCTCAATAGGTACTTCAAAATGTCGACTGAATATTCTTAATTAGGCCAAAACGATCTCTCTCTCTCTCTCTCTCTCTCTCTCTCTCTCTCTCTCTCTCTCAATAGGTACTTCAAAATTTCGACTGAATATTCTTAATTAGGCCAGAACGATCTCTCTCTCTCTCTCTCTCTCTCTCTCTCTCTCTCTCTCTCTCTCTCAATAGGTATTTCAAAATCTCGACTGAATATTCTTAACTATGCCAAACTATCTCTCTCTCTCTCTCTCTCTCTCTCTCTCCCTCTCAAAAGGTACTCAAAATTTCCACTGAATATTCTTAATTAAGCCAAAACGATCTCTCTCTCTCTCTCTCTCTCTCTCTCTCTCTCTCTCTCTCTCTCCCTCTCTCTCTCTCTCTCTCTCTCTCTCGTTATTAGAAAAGATACGGCCGAAAAGGTGTAACGCTCCAATTCTTCAGGGAAATACGACACAGGGCCCAAAGTTCGTCAACGCATTACATGTTCCTAATAACGATTCCCGAGAAGCATAAACGTCTTCGAGATTCTGCTATCCGGACTATTACAGCAACTGGTTCGTGTTATTACCGGTTCACTTTGGTAGGTCCAAACCGATCATTACAAAAGGTTCAAGTAATGTTAACCATTAGTAAACGAGTACTCTCGCCCCTGCACCGCGAGTAATGTTGGTTACTGGTCATACACACTGCATGATTGCTCTCCTCCACCCATCTCCTCGTCCTGACCACAAAATGGCGTGTCATCATATTCGATGTCGGTCTGTTTGTTTTCGGATGCCTGGCGTCAGCTGACTTTGCGGAACTTATAAATCCGAAATCGCCTCCGAGGATCGGCAATTAATTTTTGAGTTTATTAAGAAGTAGAAGTCAGTTTGCTTATGTGATTAAATTATAAATAGAATTCTCTTCACCTATAATAATATAAAATTCTTATATTACAGTTTAATTTTGATCATTTTATTCCATGTGTCCCTCCTCCTCAGTGCTAATTTATACTTTGACTTTTCAATTATATTTTGCTAAAACATAAATATATATAATATAAAAATTAAGTATTGAGATGAAATCGCCCCATAAAAGCCACTGATAAATTTCTCTTCGATTCCAGGCAGAGGTTCTTCCAGAGATCGAGAAAAGGGCGACTGCTTCAGGAGAAGACGGTATCTGGAGGGTCTGGAGAGATTGCTTTCCAAGAGACACCCTTTGGTTCCTGGAGCAGCAGCAATTGTCCATTTGTGTGTGTGTATGTGTGTGTGCCGGGGATTCGTACATACACGCATACACACAAACACGCACACACTCTCTCTCTCTCCCACGGGAGCTCTAAGGGTAGATTCTCGGAAGAAGATTTATATGCGTTCTGGTCTTGACTGCGTATCACTCAAAAGAGATGGTTGTGAGCCTAAGAGAACCAATGACTTCTGTGGCGGACTGAAAGAGGGGTTGGAAGAAGGAGAAAATATAGCCAGAGTGACGACGACGCCATTGAAGCGGGGGAAGCGCTTCCGACATTACTCTGCAGAGTAGGAACGTTACAGATGTTACTTACGGTGCATGCTGTACCTCTGGGTAATGTAGTGTTCGCAGTGCACAAGTTTCCTCATGGTACATTCGTTACGTGAAGTGATCGACAGTGACTTCTCTAAATAACAATAATAAAAGCGATACTGAGTATTAGGACAATCCACTAGTCATGCAGATGAGTGATTTATAAATATGGTGAAGTTCGATGTGGATGACACTTGAAGTTCATCATTGCCCATCTTCCTCCCTCCCTCTGTCCCCTGCATCAGGAGGGCCCCGGTGGTTCCTCTACGACCACGAGTTGTGAAGAAGTACGACTCTTTTGGGAAAATATATAATTCCAGCAGATGAGCTTGTGGAAATTGACGACTCGCAAAACTAAGAAAGTGAGTAGAAGATTAGTTAGTTGCAGAGAATGAATGCTTAGGTATCGTCTCATTAGTACAATAAGAAAAAGAAAATTAACTTAGCTGAATATACCGAGTGGGTGCAATTTGGTGAGAGAGAGAGAGAGAGAGAGAGAGAGAGAGAGAGAGAGAGAGAGAGAGAGAGAGAGAGAGAGAGAGAACATTTCTCGGAAGTTTTTTTTGTCCATTTTGCCAAATTATTCAGGAAGTTCAGAGAGATGGAAGCCGACAAGAGAGAGAGAGAGAGAGAGAGAGAGGAGAGAGAGAGAGAGAGAGAGATGTACTTTACATATCCACAGAGGTTATGCCCACATAAATTTATATATATATATATGTATATATATATATATGGATATATATATATATAATATATATATATATATATATATATATATATATATATATATATGTGTGTGTGTGTGTGTGTGTGTGTATATATCCAATAATCATTTCATTGAAACATAATATCAGTTAATCTCATATTAATTGCAATATAATTTTAAACAGATTTTGTTACTTTAAAACTCAAGGTAAGATTATATATGTATAAACATAATTTGTTTATAATATGGAACCTAAATAAAAATATTCATTTACTTAATTTTCCCAATATCTATCTCCTTGAAACTATCTTGACCGAAATGAAAACTGCCTAATAAGAATAAGAGGTCAATCTTACCCAGATTTCAGCCACACATTTAAGAACAAACTTGACTTCAAATATCAACAAATATCATAATTGTTTACTTCTTGTCCTCAGTAACTGATAATTGCAAGAATACTAAGGTATTACCAAATTTCAAAGCAATCTCTTCTACAAAAATAACTGCCTAAACACATTAGCCTTTCAGAAATTCATTTTACTAATATGCACTAATTTTTTCAACGTAATAATAATCATTTGCATGTATTTCCAGGTCAGCAGTGGTGCTGACGCCGAGGTAGGCCACGACGAAGTCCATCGAGGAGGTGACTTCACTGACGAAGGCAACAATTGGGCGGAACCTCTTCCCGACGTCATAGCTAACTTGCAATTGACTGACTCTTCAGATCAACGCTCTAACGCCGCCATGTTGGGCATCCGCGATTACCATTACCCCGAGATGGGTGATGGTCGGGTTAGACGTAGAGATGCCCGACCTCCACCGCCACCTGTCACTCCCCAAGGGCTTGGCGCTGCTCCTCAAGGACTTGGAGCTGCACCTATCCCTGCTATGGTATCGCCCACCATTGGCAATGGAGGAAATAGTGGAGTGGGAGCCGGGGGTGGATGTTGGAGACATACTTCTCAACAGCATCAGTGGAGTTCCCAGCCTCATGCAGATGGCCAAGGCCTCTCACCGATGTCTTCTGGCATGGGATTAGGCCCCACATGTGGTGTGCCAGCAGAGGCCGAAGGGGCCAGACTGCGAAGTGTGTCTAGTGAGCCCAGGGGTCCAGCCGGTAATGGGAGTGACCGTAGAGTTCGCTGTTCTTCGGCATCCAGGTCTCGTCAGCACCGGCCTTGCCCCACTCCTGGTGAACGTCCATCAGGCATGGCAAATATTCCTCCACCGAATTCTCCCCCACCTCCTCAAGTCAGTGGTTCCCACAGTGGGGGACATCAACCATATTCTCCCCCAACAAGCGTTTCCCCTCCATCAGCAGGCGGTGCAGGTGTAGCTGGAGGGGTTTTTGCCCGTCTTGCTGGCTGTTATGAGAACTTGGACTCTGGTCGAGATCCGGTGGAAAGTAGTGGTGCTTATGGATATCAAGTGAGTGACCTCGAAGCATTATTAACCAGGGCTTCCCCTTCCCATCCGGCAAACTTACCTATGGTGCTAGCTTCTTCAACAAGACTACACAACATGCGTCGCACCCCTGAACCAAGTCACAACCAAACCCCCGTCAGACCGTTCTTGCCTTTAGGAATCATTGTGAATGCGGTTTTTAAAACAAGGGACTGGCTATATGTGCGCACAGCACATGGGGCAGAAGGATATGTACCCTATCGTGTGTGCTTACCTTTAGGCATCCTACCACCTCCAAGGGAAGGCCATGCTATGCCACCTGGAGCACCTGAAATGAGTGGGGAAGGGGTTTGGGAAAGTCGTGCGGATGCCTTCGCAGGCACTGCAGCTGGTCAGATCCCTATTACCCAGTTGACCCAGGGTGCTATGATGAGTGGGCTAAGCAACGAAGCTGCTGCTGCTGCCGCTGCCGCTGCCGCACAAACTCGGGGTAGATCACGAGGCAGACGGCGACACCCCTGCTCAGATAACTGCAACCAAACTGATACACAAAAACTGCAGCCAAGAGGAAGGAGTGTCTCAGAGTCTCGTCCTCCGAGAGAGACTCTGGAACCACCTGGATCCGGGGCACCCGGGTCCCCCGACCATGTGCTTGTGTAGTTCGCTCTTCAAGGGACACGATTGTTCCTACATGTGATTTTCCTTGTGTATAGTGAATCGTATGAAGCAATAACAGATAAAGTGTAAGGTTGCAACTATAATTGCAACTACGCTTGCTCTTGCAGATTTTCTTTTTATCACAAGTGGCGAAAGTACTCCTTAGCTTACCTGTATCTTACAAGTAATGACGGTGTGGAAAGTTGAAATGATTATCAACAATGCTTAGATTTTCTGTTTAGATTTTCTAACCGATATAGAACCTAAGCTTCGTGAGCCTAATAGGAGCGCTTGTTATTGCTTCGAAACAGAATCATCCCACCCAGATATATTCTTATTTGTTTTTTTGTAATCTGTCACACTTGAAAACAACGCAGTGTGTCTGTCAAAGGTTTTACGCTTAATCGTTCGTCATGCTTTTACGATGAAATATACAGTGTCAAATGCTACATTTTAAAGAAAACAACATTTGTTTCAGCATCAAATGTTATTGTTCATCAATAATAAGCAGGCAATGAATGAATACAGGATACCATCTCTGTGGAAAAGAAGTCGTCAATAAGTATTCTGTTCATTCCTGTTCTGGATGGCTAAAAATGTGAATGTATATACGTAAAACATATAAGTTATTGCCAAGATCTGAAACGGTAAAACTGCCATGGAATAACAAATTGTGGATATGAGGAATGACCGTTTCCCCGAATTAGGAGAAATGTTGCAGGAAAATATTTCTGTTTACCAGGAAACCATAAGAATGTTTAACGACGTAGGTTTACCAAATCTAATACTTTGTGGAAAATGACTAAAAAATACATATTTAGTTTAACCCAGACACAATAATGTAACACATTAATTTGCAAATGAGATCCCTTAAACGTTTCAATGAAAAAAACCGTAGATTGGTTTTCTTATAAAAAACAAATTGATTTCCTTTAATCATCAGCTTTCTGAACAAGTGCAGAACAAATAACATTTGAGATAAAGGAGGCAAATGTTGCCTAAGGTTCTTTGGTCTGAGAAAAAGACGATAATCGTAGCTTTTCTCCATCTTTCTTTCATACTGAAGAATTTGGTGTTCGTAAAAAGTTCTTATTTTAAAGGATTGGATCTGAAGATTAAAACAGATGGCCAGGTACATTTTAGATTAGGTATATATGATAAAAATTAACACATTAAATATACTAGTTAACTTATCATCTGTACGATGAATCCATTTTTACATTTTTTTGGGAGGGGTATATTATTGATTCAGTAAATTAGCCAAATAGAATAAATTATTGTTAAATTCTTTGGAAGCTTTAAACACCAGGGCAAAATCTAGTCACCTTTTTTCAGGTGCTGTCAAGAATTTGGTCCGGATCTAACTATTTCACCACTGACTTTTTATTTCCATAAAATTAGGATGAATTAAAATTTTATCTTTTCGCTATCAAAATAACTGATATCAGTGGTTACTATAAAAAAAGAAATCCTAATCCTGGTATCCTTACCACGACGAGATGTTCTTACTTTCTCAGCAAACGTCAATTCTTAACTACCTTACAAAAGTGCCACTTTTATTCAAGAAGTGTGATGGTTAAGAAAAGAATAATATTATTAACAGTGAGTACTCAATTCAAAAGATAATTTTTTAAAAGAATGGCATCTCCGACGCAAAACTAGCATCCCAAGTAGGCCTATTTGTAATATCTAGATAACATTTCACTAATAATTTTAAAATATAGTTACATTTACCTTCCTTTTCGCAAAATTTCTTACTCTTACTCTCATGAAAATATAAAACCTCTTTTTACTTTATATATTTCGTATGACAAAATTATATGAGGTCATTGATCTGGTTATATGGATTCGCAAGATTTAATTTTCCCCCAATGCCATTTAAACGAACAAATAAAAAGGTATCAAGAAGGAAAAAAGGAGAAACCCATTCTTGCTTTTTGTCTCACTTCAGAATTCCTGTGGTGGCTTCTTCTATTACCTCGACAGTTATGAAAGAATTGATTCCAAGAAAACTGATCCACAGATAGTCGGTCTTTTTCATGGTAAGACGTCTTATTATCCGCTTTGTGTCTTTAGGTTTAAATCCATACATATATGTAAATCTCAGTATACAAACATTCCCAATAACTGCCGAGAGATTTTACTTATTCTAAATGAAACTAACAGAGACAGATATTATACAACCGATTTATAAAAGGCAATGTTAATTATATTCTGAAGGGAGAACAATCTGAGAAGCGTTGAGGCCACTGACTTCTAAAACTTTTATGAAAGCTTTTTCAATTTCCCTGCCAATGAGGAAAAGTACAGAATAATTCATAAAGGGTTAAAAGGGAGCCAACGAAAACGAATACAAAAGCGATGATAATATTGAACAAGAGCAAGCCAAGACCGTAAGATATTCTGTCAGTTTCATTATAGTTGACCTGACGAATATTTCCGGAGATGAAAGTTGAATTCAGATGATCCTTGAAGAACTGGGATGACTCAGATCCAGGGATGTAACATGCGCCTTGCTAAGATAAAAAAAAGAAAAAAAAAAGATAAAAATAAACCCGCGAGATGCCCAACCCAATGCCATGAAAGCGAGATAGCCAGGAAGCTTCCTTTAAAGATATATATCAGCGTGTCGACTTTGTGAAGCCATCGAACGTGGTTTGAGACAAAAATATTAGACACTTATGACGATTTTATTACAGCATTTGCATGCTGCATCTAAGTTTGTTGCAATGGCCGTCTGGTAACTCTCTCTCTCTCTCTCTCTCTCTCTCTCTCTCTCTCTCTCTCTCTCTCTCTCTCTCTCTCTCTCTCTCACATCAAAATACAACAACGCAGATCAATAAATTTTAGGTTAAAAGATTTGACTAAGATACGATTATAAGAGGTTACTACTTTCTTCGTATAACTTTATCGAATGCCATAAGCTTATTCCATACAAAACACGCTAGTAATATATATATATATATATATATATATATATATATATATATATATATATATATATATATATACATACATACATACATATATATATAAATATATATATATATATATATATATATATATATATATATATATAAATATATATAGATATAAATATATATATATAATATATATATATATATATAAATATATATACATATATATATGCATATATATATATATATATATATATATCGAGTAAAATCTTTATCATATATATACATATATATATACTGTATATATATATATATATATATATATATATATATATATATATATATATATATATATATACAAATTACTCAATAATGAAAAAAAAATTTGAAATCGTGCATGACCTCACAACCAAAAGAAAGTTAGTGCCTAGTAGCCTGATCTCCAATTCAACGGTAGGCGATAGAAATTTTTATGAAGTAGAATGTGCTACCGACCTCGCCAAACAAGAAACCTGCCAATGCACTTTAACTATCAAATTCTCAAAAGGTTTGGCAATATATCGATGCATATGACTCCCCCTGGAGCACTGAAACGTTATATTCAATATCTTGAAAATATCCTTCACTTTATTTTCTATCTCAATTTTGAAAAAAAACAGACCCCATTATATTGTGCTTGGAAACAAGGGATCAAATTTCACCAGGATGCAGCGATACTCCAGACTCTATAAGCAAAATACGTAACACCTTTCGTCTGGCTAATTGATACCGACATATTAAAAATCGTTTTTAGAAAACCCAAAGTATTAAACCCGTGTGTAAAGAATTTTTTTTCTTTTCCGTCCAACTTCAAAAATATTGGCGAGGACTGAATCATATCAATTTCCAGATCTTTACTTGTAGTTCATTTGTCATGGACGCCACAT
Organism: Palaemon carinicauda; assembly: GCF_036898095.1. Classification (NCBI taxonomy): domain Eukaryota; kingdom Metazoa; phylum Arthropoda; class Malacostraca; order Decapoda; family Palaemonidae; genus Palaemon; species Palaemon carinicauda. The sequence continues at coordinate 158,267,264 of NC_090726.1, forward strand.
ATGAATTTTCGACTATATTTCAAGATATATTGATTGATTTGAGGTTGTCTGGAAAATATATCTTGAAGTATGGAATGCACAGGTTTTATAGACCGCTACGCATTACTAGAATAATGTCATGTCCCATATGCATTAATTTAGAAATACATATTACATATTCAACACACAAGTCATCCTCTAAGACTCACAAGAAGTGTGAAATAGAATCAAGACTAACATCCTGAAGGTAACCTGGTAAAACAGTCATATTCACCTCGGCAGCAGAAGAGAGAAGCCTTACAGTAAATAACAGAACGGATTGATAGATTAAATGACCTATATTATTGGTAGAATAGTAGCGAAAGAGGCTATGTAGGTATAAGGTACCTGGGTAACCGCTAGGTTCAGCTATCCGAGTCAAGATGTCAACTAACTTTTAGTTATGAATGAGGAACCATTTCGTAAAGAAGATAAAAGGTGAGAGATGTAGCTGACGAATGATATGAATAGAAAGGAAAAGCAAAACTATAAATTCTAAAGTGGCCAATAATATTAATCTCAATACCTCCAGTGTTTCCCCCCACCCCCAGAAAAGCTTTACTCCGTTTGTTTACAGAACTGACGTCTTTTCGTTTTTCGATTCGTTATTATTATTATTATTATTATTATTATTATTATTATTATTATTATTATTATTATTATACATTCTAAAACAATATAATCTTTCAAGAGAAAATAAAAATTTCCAAGTTCTTTCTCATTTCACCAAAAGCTGATCGTTTTCTTTTTAACTTTGGGACACTCTTGATTGAGTCGCTTCTCTTAAATTTCCGAGATATCAAAATAATGTGGTATAGAACTATCTTATTTTCATCTATCAAGAGCGTAGTATGATCCAAAGTCTCTCTCTCTCTCTCTCTCTCTCTCTCTCTCTCTCTCTCTCTCTCTCTCTCTCTCTCTCTCTCAGTTCAGAAGATGAAAAGAGTAGACTTACAATATTTTCGAAATAAAAGAAATGATAACAAAACGTGATATTAATCTTAAGATAGGTTTTGCTTTTCATTTGCAATATTCATTAAGTATGGATTGATGTGCTATGGAGGGTGTGTATTGGGCTGTCATTTCGCTCAGCGTTGGAAGTGATTTACAAAGTATCCAGTAGTGCCTTTACGTAAGGAAGAAAAAACACATTTCTTTTGTGAATATAAGGGCGAGTGACGCCTTAAGACATTTACTTTCTACAGTTGGCTGAAAGTGCACTTGATGTGTTTGATACATTGTGTACTTAAGATGGCAAATACATTGAATATTAGCATCATCAATCAGTGTTAGCTTCTTAAGCTATTGTCTTCAATAGCTTGAGTAATAAGGAAGACGTTGATGTTGTATTCCAGTTGTTGAATTTCATGGTGAAGTAGAAAGAAGTTGGTATGTTACTGTATAGATGATGTTACAAACAGTAATGATGTAAACATATTTCAGAATTTTGCTGTATTTTAATGTATTTTGGAATGATGATGTACGAAGATGATGTATTCTATCATTTTGGATGCAAGATGTAGGCGTTACATTTTGAAATGAAAATGTAAAACAGTTGTTGCATTGCAGAGACTGTAACATTACTTGAATTTGTGTCACAGAATGAGGATGTAATGTTATGCTACTTCCATGAACTTAGATGTAAGAAGTTATAGATGCATTCCCAAATAAAAGTCTTAACAGCCCATGTACAGTGAACTTAGCCTGTTCATGCCGACATTTATCTTCATGTGGTCTATTTCTTGGGTAGAAATTCTTCAAAATTTTACATAGTTGATAATGAATACAAGATATGTGAAAATTTCTTTTTAATCATATGATAATATAACACACTGTAGAGTTTATATCACAGTTATGGTAACAGTGCTGAATACTAGATATAAAGGTACTAGTACATTATTTCCTGATTACATAACTTGTCCATTTCACTTAAAGTCCTGGTGTATGTAAACTGTTAAATCATTTATGTATCAGCATTATGTATCACGCATGTTGCTGGTCTACTGTGTCCTTTTCAGCAAGTTACAGACTTGTCAGTGCAACTGCAGCCAACTGTAGCCTAAGGATATGACGTAAGCTTATTTTGGTATGAATGTTTCATAGACCTAGTCCGAACAATTCGTACGTACTTTTACACATGACGCATATATTTTTGTTAAGATATTATCAAGAACTGTTTAGAGATGTAGTTTATACGTTATAGCTGGTTTGTACTTCATTTGTCTCTGTTTATAGTATGTGCATGTGCGTTTCATAATGATATACTGATGTTAATGTCTTTGTACTTAGACCAATATAAAAATGTTTCAATATATAAATTTGCAATTTTTCCTTCCCTTAATCAAAGCATGCATAGACATCATACAGGCGTCAAACATGAATATGTACAGCATGTATGTATGCAATCGTGCTTAAGAGCAAGGATTTGTGTGTAAACGGAGAATACCTTTGTGAAGCTAGTAAAGATGATTCAACTAACTGAGCATTCAGTATTTCTAGCATGATATAAATAGGTATATTAAGTATGTGTCAATAGCTGTGTATGCCTTCAAGTTTTGTAGTATTTATTCATCCTTTGTTACGTAATTTGGAATCAAAATAGTGAACTTAGTCTGTTATGAATAAAAGAGAATGCCAAAGAACCACAATGCGTACTCATTACCTTCTACCTACGAAATTCACCGGAAAAATGGAGCAAATTAAGTGAAGTGTAGGAATGATTGTTATTAGAACTTAAAAAACATAATATATATATATACTGTATATATATATAATATATTTATACATATATATATATATATATATATATATATATATATATATATATATATATATATATATATATATACTGTATATATATAATATTATATATATATATACATACATATACACACACACATATATATATATATATATACATACAGTATATATATATGTATATGTATAACTGTATATATATATGTATATATATATATATATATATATATATATATATATATATATATATATATATAGTGTGTGAGGGGTGTGTATGTGTGTATGCGTGTACACGCGTGTGTGCGTGTACACGCGTGTGTGCGTGAGCGAGAGTGCATGTGTGTATAGTTATTTGTGACGAAAAAGTTTGTAAAAGAAACGATAATTAAATTTAAGTTATTCAAAATTCATTGAAATGTGACTTGGATTTCAATAACGACAATACTCATTTGAGTAAATATATTACTAATATCAGTTCTCATCAAAACTGTTGGTGTAACCCAAGGGAACTGTCCATAAAATTAGAGTATGTCTTAGAGCAGATCTCATTACATGGTCTGTCAACAATAAAGAAAACGTATAAAAGAATTATAAAATTACGACAAAAGGATGAACATATGATGAGTTATGTAATGTAAGTGTTACTAAAGGGTTTTTGCAGCGTTGCTTAGAACCCAACAGCGATCACTTTTTAGCCTTCTATTTCACCTCTATTTCTTCTTGTTTTTCTTCAATCTCGTTCCGGATAATCCTTTATATTTTTACATAACGCAACAGCGGGGTTTTCCCCAAGGTGCAACTACAAGCTGCAAGGTCTCCCTGGCCCCAGCGCCGGGCCGCATACTAACGAAGTCTGGAAGGGTTTGTCCCGGGACGACATCACAGCGCGAGCTCAGCGAAGACAAGTACTACCAACACAAGACGTCATCACCTAGAACCGTCTCCCCTTATAAAAAATCAATTAAACAATTCTTAAGCAAACTTAATCAAAGTAACAAAAACCTTTGAAATTCATTAGGCATATAATAACGTTATTGGTTGCCAGTGTAAACAGCACAACGCTGGAATATAGTAATATAGACTACCGACCATTGGTAACAACATTTTGTCTCTCAGCACTCGGGTTCTTATTCTACTCGGTGCCAATCCCAAAGGACATTGGGTATAAGCAAATCAAAAATTGATGTTCATTACTATACTATACCGTTATCAAGTAATATACAGTACATAATGTGAAAGGCTCACTGCCTATAATTTTCTGCCAAGGATGACGAGCCAAAAGCTGACTCTAAGAGGTAAGTTTAGTGTACACAATTCCAAACACCTTGGTAAAGGTGCACCTTTTAAATGTCTAAGTACTAACTTGCTTACATCATACAGTCTATATAAATTTTATATTGAAATTGCGTATTTTCTCTGTGTATTAAATTTATTTACTTTTATCTGGATTCCCTTTTAATGTTTTTCCTAACTGCAAGTACAATAAAATCTGAGATGAAAACAAATACACAACATACAGACACGAGAGAGTTAATGTATAGAAATTAAATATGGCACATCTATAATTGGCTAAAAGGCTATACATGGCTCTGTACTAAAAACTCATAAGCCTGGGTAATAACTTTTTTATGAGAATCAGGGTGGGTTATGTTAAACACAATTGATATGAATATGTGACCACGAATATCCAGATGATATGTTCCTAATTGCCTCTACAATGGCTGAAATGCGGGACATGGTAGATAGGTTAGTACTGGAGAGGAAACAGGTGTGATTGGTGATCAACCAGAAAAAGACTGGGGTCTTGCAGATTTAGAGTGGTGATCAGACGAAATGTCTTATCGAAGGAGTAATATTACCCAACTCAAACTCTTCCAAGTATTTAGGAACCATCATTACCAGCAATGGATCACTAGTTACAGAATTCGAGGAAAGAATAGGGAGGACTGAGCAGGCAACGGGCATGCTAGAAACAGTTTGGAGGTCAAGTCTAATATAAGTTCACAACAAAATCAATATATATACATTTCACTTGTAATATCGATATTAACTTATGGGCACCAATTATAGTATAGTTATGTAATAACTGATGCAAAATTTCCTGCCTTCCAGAATAAAATATTGAGAAGGATTTTGGGAATCAAATGGCAGCAGCATACATCAAATGCGACCATTCATGAGGTGAGAAGGGTGACCATGATGAACAATATAATTAGATTATCCAGATGGAGATGGATGGACATATTTTATGAAGGCAGGATGAGTTAGTCCAGGGTGTGCCTGAATAAAAGCCGCTGGTCAGGAGATGACGTGGTAGAACACGAGAAACGTGGCTGATGACAATGTGCAAGGAGGTTGGGTCTGAGAATTGGGTTGAGGTCATAGAGATGGCACAGAAAAGAGACATATGGCGTGAATTCACTGAGGTCCTATCCATCCCGTGGGTGCCAGATGATTAAGTAATTGGGTAAGTAATATATATACATGTATATATATATATATATATATATATATATATATATATATATATATATATATGTGTGTGTGTGTGTGTGTGTAATTTCAATATAGTTTTATACTGTATATACATACATAAGTATGTATGTATGTATGAATGTATTAAATAGATAGCTACAGCTGCAGATATTAGTATTTAAGAAATAATAGTAAAATTTGTCTCAGTACTTACAATCAGTACTACCAGATAGGTTAATTCTAAATGAGAAAGAGACAGAAACTTATTGAAACTAACCAACACCTAAGTATGATGTGCTAGTTACTACAAGGAGTTTAAGCTTTATATAAATTTTCAATTCAGTTACATATTGAAATTCAAAGCTACTTGTAATGCCAATTTGTAGATGTAGATTTTGGCTAGTAATTTGGAGCTGTTCTACTAATCTCACCTCTTAGAGGCAGCTTTCGGCTCATCATTGCTGGCAGAAAATTATAAACGGCGAACTATACAAATTATCTTCGTTTTTTGACAGTTGTCTATTATAATAATGAATATTAATGATTTATTGCACAACTTCCTTAGGTATTGGAACCATGTAAAATAAGAACCCAAAGGTGAAAAGACAAAATGATATTACCAGATACCGATCTGCAATAGTAAGTAGTCTGCGTACTATATTCTATTGTTGTAATGCATACACTAGCGATCATTAACATTACATATATGCAACAAATATCAAAAGTCTCTAATTCTTATTAAGTCTGCCTAAGAATGATACTATTGCATTTCTATGAGGGGATTAGGTGATGATGTCATGGTACAGAGTAGGTGGCGAGTGGTGACGTCATGAGGTGGTAATACTTGCCTATACTGAGCTCGCGCTGTGATTGCACTATGGCAATTACCTTCAATGGAAAATGTATCAGATAGAAACTATGTTCTAACACCATTAAGAACAGTAACTTGACATAGAAATGTTGGAGGGAAATAGAAAAGATTCTCCAATAACAAATCAAAGAATCCACAGCTAGACTCTTAACAAATTGAAGCCAAGACGACAACCACCACAACAGGGAAAATTCAACAAATTGCCCATGACTCCTCAGAGCTAGAAGTGAGAAATTACTTCCACGTAGTAAGAGCTAGGCACAACAAGAAATTGATGATACTCAACAGAGGACCTGTTAGCAGCAAGTAGCACCAAAATGGCTTCGTCAATTTGCCAGGGATCGAACTGACATACCACCCGAGGTCACTGCTAAACTTAGGTCTTAAATGCCACGACATTGTGAAGCAGAACACCAAAGCTAAAAGGATAGACAGAAGTCTTTACAGATCAACTAATTGAGCTATGGAGCAAAGACAAAATAGATCTAACATAGACCGTCATTGGAGAAAGCACGGGAGAAGCTGAACAACAGAAAGAAACATTACAAAACAAACTCCTTTTAAAAGACATGAAGGAAGCTGCCAAAGAATTACGCAACAACCCAAACATCATCTTACGGAAAGGTGACAAGTCCTTGGTCAATGTAATTATAAAAACACAGAATGCATGAAAAAGATGGACTTAATTCTACTGGACTCCTCCAAGTTCCTGCACCTAATAAAAGACAAAACTGAAGAGCTAAAGTAGAGGGTGCCCAAGCTTGTAACCAGTGCCAAAAATCAACAGGACACCTGTAAATTTCCCAAAATCTTATGCGACTATGGGCCGAGATAGTGCTATGGTACAGTAAAAACTCAGCGCAGGGAACCCCCTAAAACCTATCATCTCTCAAATCAATTCACCTACCACCTACCACCAAAATAGCGAAGGTCTTAAATAACATCCTTATCCCCTACCTACCTGGTGCATACTCACTGAAATCAACAATACAGTTTATTGAATTATTACAAGAAAAAGGACCTGAAAAAGACATCGCCCCTCTCAATGTGGAAAACTCTTCACAAAAGTCCCCTTGAGGAAACCATAAACAAAATATTAGATAGAGTATACAGATCCAATATGGATCCCTTACCTATATCTGAGGATGTTTATTTAAAAAAAAAAAAAATGGATGGCGTAACCATCGGATTCCATTTGCAAATATGTATAGGGGAACCTTTGGAGAAAAGGTTTATAGAAAACAAAAATCTACGGACAATAAATTGATGATCTATCCATCACGATGAAAAATTATGAAGACAAACTCAGGAGAAATTCCATACTCAACTTTTCAACAGAATACAGTCAACAGAAGATCCTGCATTTCCTCAATGTCCTAGTTAAATAGCATGACGATAGTTTAAGACAAGGGCATACACAAAATCCATTAATGAAAGAAAATGCTTAAGCACAAGGACAATTTCCCACAAGCATACAAAAAGACTTTAATACGTGCTTACATCAATAGAGCATTCACAAATAGCACATCTTGGAAAGATGCAGGCCACATACTGAACTAAACCAAATTTGACAACTGCTGTACAACGGATAGCCAGACACCACAATAAAAAAGGTTATAAAAAAGAAATTTAACTAAAGTCAACAGCCCACAACAACGGAAACTAGTGAAAAGAACCTAGTCATTTACCAAGGCTTTAACTTTGGATTATCTTGTAAAGGCAAAAACTACACCTTACGAGGAATTATCAATCAAGGTGTTACCCTGAAAGTTCCTTACCAAAGAGTTCAACTTTAAATATATACTAGGATTGTGGTGGCCAATGTGGTAACGTTCCTGACTGGTAAAAGCCAGATAGGGGTCCCAGTCCCGCTCAAACTCGTTAGCTTCTTTGGTCGCTGCAGCCTCACCATTCTTGTGAGCTAAGAAATGGGGGGTTTGGGGGAGCCTATAGGTCTACCTTCTGAGTCATCAGCAGCCACTGCCTGGCCCTCCTTGGTCCTAGTTTTGGTGGAGAGGGGGCTTGAGTGCTGATCATATGTATATATGGTCAGTCTCTATGGCACTGTCCTACTCGATAGGGCAATGCCACTGTCCCTTGCCCCTGCCATTTATGAGTGGTCTTTAAAACCTTTAAGCCCAGCCCGGGGTTTTACGAAAGAGTGAATCAGCATCTTAGAGGGGCTCCACGATCTTTACGAAAGCAGAGCTTATAATTGTATCAAAATCATGGTTTTCACTAACCTCTTCCGTTAGGCAGACTTTCACGTCTATTGTCCACTGCTCGAAAAAGTAGACTCAGAACAGACAGCAAAGAGTCATTGTTCCTGTCCAACTGGAGTATAACCATGACAAAGATGACAGAAAATTTGAAAGGCCAAAACTGCATACACAAGTGAAATGGAAGGCAATTAATGACACAACGGAAAGCCTCCTAAGGTCATTAGAGCAGAACAGCATAAGGTTTCTGAAAATCTAATGGAATTTGGTGATATCAGCTGTATATTAATGATATCATTATTAATACGTAAGCCACAATCCTAGTTGGAAAAACTGAATGCTACAAGCCCTAGGGGTTCAGCAGGGAAAATATAGCCCATTGAGGGAATGAAATAAGGAAATAAATAAACTAAATGAGAAGTAATGAAAAATTAATATAAAAAGTTTTAAGATCAGTAACAACGTTAAAATATATCTGTTATATATAAACCATGAAGAGAAACTTATGTCAGCTTGTTCAATATGAAAATATTCGCAGCAAGTTTGAACTGGTTCTACCAATTCAACTGCCTGATTAGGAAGAGCAGTTCACAATCTGGTCATATATGGAATAAAACTTCCAGAATACTCTGTAGTAATGAGCCTTATGATGGAGAAGGTAAATCTCCCAATTAACTGCATACCTAGTATTACGTACAGGATGGTACTGTCTGGGAATATCTGAATGCAAAGGATGGTCACGATTAGGAAAAATCTTATGCAACATGCATAAAGAACTAACTGAACGACAGTGCTAGAGATTGATATTCAGCTAGATCAGGAATAAAAAATTTAATAGACCGTAAGTTCATGCCCAACAAATTAAGATGAGATTCAGCAGCTGAAGACCAGACAGGAGAGCAATACTCAAAAAAAAGGCAGAATGAAATAATTAAAAAATTTCTTCAGAATAGATTGATCATCGAAAATCTTAAAAGACTTTCTCAAAAAGCCATTTTTTTGCGCAATTGTAGAGGAAACAAACCGGGTATGTCTCTCAAAACTGAATTTACTATTAAGAATCACACCTAAAACTTTTAGAGACGCATAAAGTTAAAGAAACATTATCAATACTGCGAGAGATAAAAACTATTTTGTTTTTGTTCAAAGGCCTTCGAGAAGACAAAATAGTGACATAGGTTAGTGGCTGGAGCTTTCATTTGGTCTCCATTTCATTGACTCTGCAGATCTTGAGGATTCTCTTGTTAATACCTGCTTAGGTAAAGTGGGGTCAGACAGACTCCAGGCTTTTTTATTTTTTACTTTTAATATACTAATATATTACATATAGATATGTTCTCCCATATACCTTTCTGACGAGTGGAGTAGTTTAAGGGGGTGATAGGGACATTCCTGAATATTGCTCTATGTAAACTTTATGGAGCTTTTGGGCCCGTCAGACCCCACGTTACCTTAGGTGTGAGTAGCGTGGGGTTTGTCAGACGCCACTTTACCTTCAGTGTGAGTAGCGTGGGGTTTGTCAGACGCCACTTTACCTTAGGTGTGAGTAGCGTATGGTTTGCCAGACGCCACTTTACCTTAGTTGTGAGTAGCGTGGGGTTTGTCAGACGCCACTTTACCTTAGGTGTGAGTAGCGTGTGGTTTGTCAGACGCCACTTTATCTTAGGTGTGAGTAGCGTGGGGTTTGTCAGACGCCACTTTACCTTAGGTGTGAGTAGCGTGGGGTTTGTCAGACACCACTTTACTTTAGGTGTGAGTAGCGTGGGGTTTGTCAGACCCCAATTTACCTGAAGTTTTTTCATGTCATATAAATGTTTTATCATTTATACCTATGGTTAAATAATAATTTCTTCTTTTTTATCTTGTTTATGACTGATATGTTGAACTTCATTTAATTTTGTTTCAATTTTGTTTGTTTTCGATATCATTTGGAATACGTCATAATTGTGTTGACTAGGGAATTATAGTTTCATGTTATTTTATCAATTTGTTTTTTTTTTCCAATCTATTTATCGTTATTCCGGGTAAATGTTTTGTTGTTTGATTTAATTCTTATTGTTGTTTAACGTTTAATGAACTGAATAATGGAAAACACACCATTTCAAGTGATAACAAAAGATGTTTTTAATTAGTAAATGGACGATGTTTCTTTCTTGGTGAATATATTATCTTTTTTTTTTTGTATTTTCAAGCAATAGTTTTCAGATAGAAAAAACTGTATCCAGAGACATACGATAACGTAAGGCACAGGTGATGATATGGTATTGTGTGACTCTGGTAACAAAAGTGAGATTGGTGAAATTGAAGAAAAGTCTTATCATGGGAGTGAAGAAAATGAATATTACACAGAAGCCTTAGAAGATGACTTTACAAGTCAACCTTCAACCAAACAAAGACGTCCCACACCAACTCACCGAACCCCCCCCCCCCCCCCCCCCACCATCCACTTCAGCCTTTGCTTCTTCTGCCACACCAACTGAACGAGCCACCGCGGCATCCACTTCAGCTTCTGCCTCTGCTGCAACACTAGTTAAACAAACTACCCGGACAGATGACTTGCAAGTGAAACTGTAAGTGTGAACTGTCAAGGGCCGCAATGGATATGTGTGGCACACAAACCCAGTTAGGAGACCATCTGCCAAAACACCAGCTCGTAATCTCCTCCAAGCCATGCAGATGGCCGTCCCTAGGTGTCACAGTTTTCAGCCAACACCAATAAACTGTTTTGAATACTTTACATTTGATATCATATGCCTAATACAAAAGTACACAAACATGTACATTGAGTTGGAAGCCCAAAAGTACGCCCATAAATCTGCAACAGTAGATAAAGCAACTATCTCTGAAGTAGCAGCACTAATTTGATGCCTGATCTTTTATGCCATCAAGGGTGACAACGATGTGAGCACGGAAGAGATGTTCTGTCAAATACATGGCCCTGTGCTGTATCGGGCAGCAATGTCGGAGCTTACATTTTGCCTTCGGTTTGATGGCAGACTACTAGGGCAGAGAGATAGAAGACCGACAAGTTTGCCACAGTCGAGGAGGGCTGGAACTTGGTCATTGAAAAATGCAGATCTGGTTATACACCTGGCACAAATATGATGATTGATTAACAGCTTTTGGGTTCAGAGGTAGATGCAGTTTCGGCATGTACATACGAAGTAAGCTTGCAAGATATGGATTGAAGATAACGATGGTATGTGACAGTGACTCAAAATACATGCTGAATGCTATTCCCTACTTGGGCAAAGAAACACAGCCAGCCACTGCTAAGAACTTGGGGCATCATGTCCCGACACTTCTGGTAGAGGACTACAAACACACAAACAGTAATGTTACAGGGAACAACTGGTTTTCATCTGACCCCTTGTGCAAGACCTTTTGCAAAATTATAGGCTCACATATGTAGGCACACTGAGGGACAAGAAGCAACAAGTACCAGGTCTAATGACAGACAAGACGGTCATTAAAATAGGGTGCGCAGCTTTCCTCTTTGATACAACCATGACAATTGTGTCACATTTACCTGACAAGAAGAAAAAATTTGTGCAGTTAATTACCTCAATGCACCAACAACCTGTTATAGATGATTGTGGGAAGCCAAAAATCATCTTGTATGATATAAACACAAAAGGAGGGGTTTACACGTTTGATCAAATGTGTGCTCTATATACGTACAGCCGAAAAACCAAACAGTGGCCTTTGTGCATAATGTATGGACTACTCAACGCTGCCAGTGTCAACTCCTATGCCATCTGCAATGAAATGAGGAAACATGATGGACAGGCGGAACTTTTACGCCGAAAGTAGTTGATTGAGCTGGCAGAAGAGATGATACAGCCATGGGCAGAGGAGAGGATGAGCTTCAAGGGGATGCACAGAAGTACTTTGATGACCATCAGAACAGTGTTTGGCTTGAACATGCCCCATCAGCAAGCGGATACCTCTGCTGTAAGAAAGCGAAGTGCCTTGTGTGACCTTATGTGACAGGAAGACCAAGAATTACTGCCAACACTGCAAAAGATCAGAGTGTCAGGAACATTGAACCCTCGTCTGTAATGACTGTAATTAGATTCTTCAGTATCACAAAGTCAAAATAATTACCAACGATTTTTTTTAGAATTTATGGTTTATTAAACACATGTATTATTCACTTGTTGTGGCTCTGCTTTTCTTAAAATGGTTGGGACATTGGTCTCTACAAAATGATGATAACCAACTGCTTCACGTTTCCTGTTTTCCGTCAAGTACCCTCTAAAGTCAGCAATACCTTATTTTTCATTTTTTTTTTCATGTAATTTTCATTAAAAAATATATCTAACAATTATAGTCCCTTTCAAGCATGTAAATGGAAGAAGATAAGTTGAAGTACATATGTTTTGATTTCTATGTCAGTAAATGCAGTGGAAATATTTTTTTCTTATATCTATGTTTGGGGTCTGTCAAAGGCAAAATAATTCGTTACGATTTTTTTCAGATTTTATGTTTTTTTAAACACATTTATTATTCATTTGTTGTCTCTGTTTTTCTTTAAGTTGGAACATTAGTTTCTACAAAAGAATGACCAACCGCATCACGTTTCCTGTTTTTAGTCAAGTACCCTCTAAAGTCAGCAATACCTTATTTTTCATATTATATACTTTTTTTCTAATTTTCATTAAAAAATATTTCTAACAATTATAGTTACTTTCAAGCATGTATATGTAAGAAGATAAGTTGAAGTACATATACTGTAGTTTGATTTCTGTCACTAAATGCGAAGGAAATTTTTTTTTCTTTTTGTATTTTTCATGTCTGGGAGTCTGTCAAAGGCCAAATAATTTCTAATTTTTTCCAATTTTATGTTGTTGTTTTTTTTAAACATTTATTATTAGTTAATTGTGTCTCTGCTTTTCCTTAAAGGTAGTTGGGACATTGGTTTCTACAAAATGATGACAACAAACAGCTTCACGTTTTTTGTTTTCAATCAAGTACCCTCTAAACTTCAGCAATACCTTGTTTTTTATTATTTATTTGTAATTTTCATGAAGAAAATAAAACATTCCTAACAATTATTGTCACTTTCAAGCATGTACATGAAACAAGGTAAGTTGGAATACATATATCAATAAATGCAGTGGAAGTATTTATTTTCTATTTTTTGTTTGAGGTCTGTCAGACAACGCTTTAGCTGAGGTGTTTCCTGAAAAAGGCTTTACCTGTTAAGGTTAATGAGCTGATTTCAGGTGCAACGCAGAATGGCAAATGTACTCACTTTGTTGA